>NC_030682.2:109993803-110066303 GCF_000004195.4 Xenopus tropicalis
TATTGTACATATGAGCACCACAAGTCCATACCGAGTCAGGTCTATTTAATATTGGCCCTTTCTTCAGGACAGGCAGACACCGCTCCCTGCAAGCCTTCTCTTTCCAAATCATAGGTTAAAATGCCAACCAAGATGGTAAAACTAAGGTTTCAGGCTCAGTTCTCATTTCAGGAGAGACAAACACATACAAGTACAGCAATAACCACTTACTTATTTTTAAAGGAAACTATGGGCCTTTCTAATTTGAAGTCCCTAGACTATTCTTAAGTATTTATAAACCTATTTTACTATCTCTCAATACTGCGGATTAATATATTGGAATAGTTTGTTTTTGGCCAAGCCACATATCAAACCAGACCATGTCCTAACCATAGAAGACTCCTTTCCATCTAAACCCTGTCCCTTTCCTGCTAGCCTATACTCTTGATTTCACCTGTATTATAGTCAACGTGTGCCAAACTTTTGGCCATGACTTATTTTCCAGTGTCACACCCAAAAGACATTTACATTCAATAGCACAGGCAAAAAAAAAGTGTGTAAAGTGACACTTTTAGAGAAATACTGTTTATATGCCTGTGCAAACTTTGCTTTAAATAACAATATTATGGAATGTTCATACTGTATGACACCTGTGATGTCGTACTCTTGCCATGGATACATATTTGGCCTTAAAGGACAATGAAAGGTTAATATTAATTAAAAGTAAGTCTAAAGGCATTCTTTTTAAGTACTTACTGCATATCTAAATTCCCAGATCCCTGCTTGAATCTCTGAGATATGGTGCTGGCAGCCTACAGCAGTGTGAAGGCTACAGTGACATCACTGAAATCTCTCTCCCCTTCCTGTAGGTGCCAGCGGCTGCCTTCCTATTCTCTGAGCATGTGTGTAACTTGATCCTGTCTCCTGTTCTGAGCTACACATGCCCACCAGCCAATCAGAAGCGGATCTGGCAGAGGGGAAGGGGGGAGGGAATGAAACACATGTGCAGTATGAAGCAAGGAGGGAAAGGAAGGGAGAATACCTTTTTAGAGATGGCTGCCTGTTCTAGAAAATGTGAAGTAAGTGTGACTGAGTAAATATTTGATTAGGTGAGCCAAAAGCGTGGTGTTTTTACTAAACAATAGGAGGACTATTGGGCAGTATGCATTTTAAATTTTGACTTGCATTCTCCTTTAAGGAAATAAAGGCAAAAACTCTCCAACTATACAGCTTTCAAAGTTATGAAATTATATTTTAAGTAAATCCCAGTAAAGTATGCAGTCTCCCAAATCTTGTTAAAATGGAAGCTGGCAAGTATTCATAGGCTATACATAGGCTAGTTTGAGAAGCGCTTCATATTTCAGGCTTTAATGCTCCACGGCTTGGCAAAAAATCAGGCCTATTACTGCCTGATGCACACATTCCTCAAGGCAGACCATCATGCCTCCTTAGAATTCGAAATAGACTATTTTAATATATATAATTGAACAATAAAAGAAAATTAAACCTACTGGGCTGAAATGTTCTCAGTTCAAGGTTTTGAAGGACAGTTATCCATTCATTTATGTAATGTGTTGCCTGCACTATCAATTACAGCAGTGATTCCCAACCAGTGGCTCAGGGGAAACATGTTGCTCCCCAACCCCTTGGATGTTGCTCTCAGTGCCCCCAAACCAGGGAGTTATTTTTGAATTCCTGACTTGGTGGCAAGTTTTGGTTACTACCAAATAAAGACTTGTGTTAGCTGATAGTGTGCATAGAGACTCCCTTATAGCCAATTTAGCCCTTATTTGGCACCTCCATGAACTTTTATGATTGTTTTGCTCTCCAAGTATTTTTACATTTGACTGTGACTCACGAGTAAGAAAGGTTGGGGATCCCTGAATTACAGTATGTCGCCTAATGCTCAATGTTCCTTCTAAGTTGTGTGCTTGTGCACGCACACACAAATTTTAAGACCAGCACACATGGATTCTGACCGGAGCACACACTTTATAAAGAATTTATTTGTGCATACAAGCAAGCAGAAAACTTGCTTATGATCTTACATTTTCTCAAGGGACAATATAAAAACTATTACCAATAAAGGTGGAACATGATAAAACGGTTAGATCAGAAATTTTTTTTTTTTTTTGTTCCTATTCATTGAGCAGGCCAGTGAAAATGAGGCACACATAGGCACACATTTAACCTTAAAAATCTGCAAAGTTTAACTACACTTTCATTTGCGCATTTCTTATTTTAATATAAAGGGTCTCTCTCCAGCTTTTGTGTGTCCCAAGTCTGTTGTTAAATTTTCCTTTATATACATGCTACTGACATATTCCACTTGGCATTATTATAAATGAGTGTCACTTGTCACTATCTAAGCATCAGTTCAGTTGCCTGAGGAACCCCCACATTAAACCAACTAGGAGGTACCTATGCAGAGCTCAGCCAAGAGACCCCTAGAGATTGGCTAGTCTAAACCAGAGCCACTGCTTAAAATTCCAAAGGTGATTAAGTCAATCCTAACTCAAGTTCTACTCCAAAGAATTGTGTGTTTGTATTTTATTTCCTGCAATATATGGCATAATGGTGTTCCAGGTATCACATTTTAACTGCACTATTTAGTAATTTGGAGTGTAATACTGCCTAAACAAATAAACCCTTAATGCGAACTTCATTCCAGGTTTGCTTCAGGTGGTCATAACTACCTTGTCATTGGTAAAGGCGATCAATTTGCCATGTTTCTTCCCAGAGTCCAGCATCATTGTAGCCGCTGCAAATAGTTGTAAATGTCACAGAAACTGTGCACGGCAATATGGAAGTCACAAAGGCATAAGCATACTGTAAACTGCCTCAAATTTTTTACAACTTTATAGATGCAAAAGAGAGGGTGCATGCAGGGTTAAACTGACCAAAGGGAACTTTGTACTTTAAGCCCGATGAATGGCAAGTGTGTACAGTAGAGAATTTCAATGCATCTGAAGAATACCTTGCACTATGTATAGGTGCATTGGATGTATTGGGTGCTAGGTGCAATATATACTAAATTCAAGCTCTTTTTGTATAGGGTTTCAATAAAAGTAAATTTGCACAAATTTTTGCAACATAATTTGAAACTAACCACCAATCAGTGTTAGGCAGTATGAGTCAAGACAAAAGTACTAAAATTCTAATGCTATAAAATTGCTAAGTAAAAAAAGCAGCAAATAGGAAGCTAAAGCAGTGATGTACAGCCTGCAGCCATCCCAGTGCTTACTGAACTACAAGTCAATGTCTAAGGCTGTCAGGGAATGCTGGGAGCTCTTTAACAATTGCTGGAGGACCACATGAATCACTGAGCCAAGGGAAACAAGAAGCACAAGTGGAGCTATTTAGGGTAAGGGAACTCCTGCCAGTGAAAATGCAAGAGCAGGAGGTGGAACAGAGGGAAAAGAAATCTCAAACTTTTACTTTTACAAAGAATGCCACATGCATGAACTGTTCAATTGATCCAGCACACATTTTTCAAAGCCTCTTTGAACCAGGTAATATGACCCGCTGAGCACATTTCAGTCATGAAATTGTAGTAAGTGACTGAACGTTGAATTCAGCACTTGCCAATTAAAACCTGTTCAGAGCACCGGTGGACCTTTGGTTGACCCTGAAAGAGGACAATTTAAAGTAGTTGTGACTGAATGAGAATATAGACTTTGCTATATTATCTTTTAGATAGCGAGCGCATGAATCCCTACGGTGCAGCACAATGAAAAACAGCGGAAATATGCAACTGTCTAATACAAAAGTAACAAAGTTTGGGATCCATATCATGACACTGGCCAATCCACCCTTAATTTTAGCACATAAAACACATTGGTTAGCCCACACAACAGATGATGCTCCTTTTAAAGAAACAAACAGTTGTGTGATGAAATTCTCTCCATGGATTGTATTTTACAGACACTTTTTAAAGCTCCCCTTTTATTTTGTACAACAGCTCTGAAGTACTGGTACTGTTAGGGATCATTATAGGTATCCAACCAGCATGTCACTTTTGATGTTCAAAGCAATAAAGCCCAACAATGACGACTAGGATGTTTAACAATGGAGGAAAAAAAAGAACGAATAGGAGGCAGAATGAATCGAGGGATTAGAAGGCCCAACAGCACCTGGGCCCACTAAAGATTGCCTTGTACTCTGCATGGCCTCAGATTGTCTTCTTACTGCCTGCATATCTAAATATTTTGTTTCTATCTGGTATATTTACTGTGATGCTGTAAAAGTGCATGTTTTTTATTATTTAAAAAGGAAGCTGCCAGTTCCTCAGAGAAACACAGGCCAACAATTATGCCCAGCCTCGGCTACACAGATCCATTCTCAAGTTTTACAAAAAACTGTGAAGAAACTGGGACAAAAACTGTAAAAATTATTTTAAACACTGAACATTTCTGAGGTTAATCCACTATAATGAGAATTATTATTGGGGGGGAGTCAAGGGATCAGTGCCAATAAGCCTTGAAATATGGATCCTGCGGAAATTTCTGCAGTGAAAGAAAGCAATAGCAAAACTCTGTCATATTTAAATCCCTTTGTTGTAGGAAAAATACTACATGTATTATTAAATGTTTCAAATAATCCTTTTCAACATGGGCTATTTCATTATGGCGCACTCATTTGCATTCTCAAGCCAGGATACATAATCAAAATACAGGCCAAGACAAATATTAATACTAATGTTTTTCCACGGATACAATACTCTGTAAACTTTGCTTAACCTTGACAAGTGGTATAGACAAAAAATAAACTGCAACTGCTGGGAAAAATGCTATTGGAAAGGAATTCCTATTAAAAAGATGATGTATTATGTAGGTTACAGTTGCAGTGATAGATGGGGGAGTCAGGGCACCTTTAAGGCTGTTCCATTTTGACAACCATTAGTAAAAGCCAACCCAACACTTGCCAACAGGGGTTGTTTTGGGCTGTGGGGTGTGTGATATTACAGTTACAGGCAGGAGTCTGAAGTCCAAATTATATTATTTTTTTTACCATGCCATTGGGCATTAAACCTGTACTAAATTACTGGAGTGTATTTATCTATACCAAAAAGTATACCAAATTGGTTTTGGTCTACTACTAAATGATGAAATTCAGAATGATCACACTTTCTACTGCAGAACAAGACTTCTGGTCAGACCTGGAACCATCAGGACCATGCCCTGAAACACTCTGAAAGGGGGAATAAAACCCCTTTTCCACACTGGTTCAGAAAAGAGGTCTTGTCCTGAACATACCTTTTGCCTGTTTTTGTTTTTTTTTGGTTAGGAAACATGTATGGTTCTGCTATAAACAGAACAAAATTTAAAAATTTAAATAATGCCACACTCTACTTCTTGAACCCAAAGAACATACTGCGAAGCCTCTGTATTATGAGCTGAATGTAACTGGAGGGAAGGGAGGGCTTTACTTATTTGGAGGTGTCTCATTGAACTTCTGACTTGCTTGACTTTGCTATTTGGAATCAGGAAGAAGAATGTGGCTTTAGTTTTATTTTTGTTGGTCTGTTTACAGGAAAATAAATCTATAGACATATATATTCCCTAATTAAAAGAAAAGGCACAAATTTTGTTCAGCACAAAATTTTGTTGCACCAATGTTGTAAAACTGAATATACTGTCCCTTTAAAGTAGCTTTATCTACTTAAACCCCATCTTGCAACTTCATTCAGTAATGTCCTGGTTAACAGATTTCGTTAATACTGCAATTAGGACTTTCCATTAAGCAATTTGTATTTTGCCTCTGTAAGATTAAACAGCTTCACAAGAAGACTGAAATTAAAGGTCTAAGAAACTCATACAGAATTAGAATACAACGGTGCAAGAGAACAGAGTTTTTCCAGAAAAATAATTATTGGTACTTCAAGTCAAGACAAGCCATGAAAGATAAAAATAAATAAATAATCATAATAATTTCAGATTTAAATTTCACCAAAATGTAACATCTGAAACCTAATGAAAATTCTTGAAACATCTAGATGCAGCTAATGAAACAATGTCTTTATCATTATAGATATTTCTCCATTAAGCTTCTTTAATGTTCTACCACACAAGAGAAAATTAGTTAATTGCTTTCACTGGGACATGCTTATAAATAGCTGCAGTGTTTCTGTGCACATGTCTCAAACATTTAAAGTCAAACTCATTTTATGGCTGACCAATGCACAGAGCCCTGCAAAAGTATTCAAACCCTAAAACAATTGCTTACGTTTTACAGAATAACACATCCTATACTGAAATGAACTTCTCTATAATATGAAACTTGCATGCTTCATCGTTCAAATAGTGCCACAGATTTTTAGTTGGAATGAGATCAGGGATATAGACTGGGCCGTAAAATGACATTCACCTTTTTGTTCTTTCCGGAGCCACTTGTATGTTATTTTTGCTTTGTGTTTGGGATCGCCGTTCTGAAAGAAAAACTTCTGATCCAGCTTTAGACGATGATAACATCATGCTGTGGGGCTACTTAAGGGTTGGTAGAGAGGTCAGTGAGTATAATTAATATTAGATATGTACACCAACAAAATCTTCCACTATTAAGGGAAGTCCTAAATAACAAAAAAAAAATCCCTTTTAAAAATAGCTAAAAAGTGACCTCTCCCAGTACTCTGACCACAACCGTAAATTGCAAGCAGGCGGCCACCCCTGTGAAGAGTGAATTCTGGCATAGTTCTCTCTTCACAGATGATGCACAGCTTAAGCTATAATGAGTTTTTGGGTTACGAATGCTGAACGCATTAATATTCCTTGATGATAATTATCACAGTATAAGCACCTTTCCCAATGTGAGTAGCATAAAGCAACTGAAGCAGCAGTTTCACTAGATTTGAAACAAACTGGAAAATGGGATTTTCTCTTACTCCAAGAACACCTCTGCCCCCTCCATCCACTCAGCCAAAGCAAATATCAACATGCACCAAGTCTTGCACCTCAAACACATTTTGAAATATTTCTACATTCAGTAATGTGGTTAGTAAGTAAATATTATCAGTGATATTGCACAGGACAAAGCTAAATACTATTAACTAAAGGCTTAACTGAAAAGGCAGCAAAGTTGGCTTTAAAGAGTTTATTAAAGGTAAAGAAACTGGTGCCAAAAACAGTGCAAGCATGTGGTAAACACAGGCACCCCTACTAAATCTACCCCTCAGTGCAGTACAGGTAAGATAGGTCATTTACTGTGACCCCAGATCCATACATTAGAGCACTAAGGGGTGCAGATTCAAAATGTGTCTTGCTGTGCTCTGCGCCAACCATTACTGATCTGGCCACAATGGTGGCAAACACACAAAGGGAAAACACACACTTCTTGTGGCATGCATTACTAAGTACACTCACCTAAAGGATTATTAGGAACACCATACTAATACCCTTCTCTGACCTCTAGCATCAACAAGGCATTTTCGCCCACAGGACTGCCGCATACTGGAAGTTTTTCCCTTTTCACACCATTCTTTGTAAAACCTAGAAATGGTTGTGCGTAAAAATCCCAGTAACTCAGCAGATTGTGAAATACTCAGACCGGCCCGTCTGGCACCAACAACCATGCCACGCTCAAAATTGCTTAAATCACCTTTCTTTCCCATTCTGACATTCAGTTTGGAGTTCAGAAGATTGTCTTGACCAGGACCACACCTCTAAATGCATTGAAGCAACTGCCATGTGATTGGTTGATTAGATAATTGCATTAATGAGAAATTGAACAGGTGTTTCTAATAAACCTTTAGGTGAGTGTATATCCTTAGCAATTATATACATTCTCAAAAACAAGGGTTCCTAGTGCAAAGTTTATACAAAACAGTTCTGCCACCATACCATGTCAAGGTAAGTTCCAAATGGTTTATTCACCAAGTACCTCTGACTTAAATTTTTATAACCTGGCAAATTTTATAACCTTGTCTAAACCACTGATCTTACAGGTTGAGCTTTTTTTAACCATCAGCCATTTTTAAAAGCATAAAAAGAGTAGATTTGCACATTCTAAAACCACACGGAAGTTTGGCCTAAACCTCTGATGAATTTCCTTATGTTCCTTTATTGGTATGCTATTAGAGGGCCTAGTTTAATCCTAAACAATTTGACTTCAGTCCACAATAAAAAGTCCTACAAATAACTACATCTCACCAAAAGGTCAACAGGTGCAAGCCTTCCTCCTCCATACACTTGTAACAACTAACACCTGTAGACATCCATTCTCATCCATTGGCCTGCTTTCGCGATCCTGCCTTCCACCGACTTTTTTTTGCTGACCACACTTCAAAAATCCGCAAATTCTATATATTTCTGTGGGTGCCCCAAGATTTGGGGCCCCAAGATTAAGCTTTGTCTTTTTTTTTTTAAATTACACATTTAACTTAGTACAGGTATGGAATCAGGTATCTGGAAAGTGTGAATCCCCACAAACCTTGACATTGGTACATGAGGCCAAGGGGTTCATTTGACATGCTATAAGCTCTTATAAAACACAGTAGAGCTGGATTTAACATTACACTATGCTACACATTGTATGTTTATAGCCTTGCCTAGCTGACTCAGCATACTATATATTCCCCTTAGGAAGGTTAATAGTTATACAGACACAGTCTGCCTTCATATGGATGCCAGAGTAGATGCCCCTTTTCACTCTATGCATTCCATTACATAAATGAGTTCATTTTATTGTCTATAAAACTAAGCATGTACTTGTGATTTTATTTATACTATTGCACATTTATGGGAATAATTACTTGCCCAGCATGTTTTTGCTTAAGATATTCTATAATCGCTAGATTAAGGGTATTTAATTATTACAATAATTATAATTAGAGTGAAAAATTGAAACCACTAAAACACAGAGAAATTACAGTTGCAACAGAAGAATTAACCAGAGGGAAGGCACTGGATACATAAAGAACTTAAAAAATCCCTAGAACCCTAGGGAAGACTGATCTATAGAAGGATGAAATACCAGTTAATGAACAAACACTAGAATACTCTGTAGCCAGAATAACAAATACAGAAGAAAGGACCCATCCCTCAAATTGTAGTCACAGAATATTATCTGGTACTTATTAATAAATGTTTGAAAACAATTTATGGGATCACATGCTTTCTGAGCTGCAGTTGGTTGTTTCAGATCCACAGATTCCACTTCCTGTTGTTAAATTCTGGTATAACAAAACCAGTTTAAAAATATCTTAAAACTGACAAAGATTTACTTGCACCAAATATTTAACATTCTAGCCCTTTTACTGAACCAAGCACTTCAGCACAATAAAAATCAGGCCCACACTGGCAGAGAGGCTGCTGTAAGATACCAGACAGTCACTATTTACTGGGCTTGGGGGGGGGGGGCTGTTGGGCCTCTGTGTATTTGAAATGCCAGAGCCTTTTTTCAATCTTAGTCCAGGCCTAATGGGAAAAAAAATGCCATTTGCACCCATACTGACTAAGATAATGTGGCATTTCAACGAGCACAATTTACCAATTGGCCTAAATTTGCAGGTTGTGGGTTACAAATACATGCTGATTTACATGCCATTTACACTGTCATACATAAATAAGCCCTTTTGTAGGAAAATAATGGTAGAACATGTGAACCAATATGTGCAAAACATTTCAACTATGTCAAGGATTTCACTTTATTTCCTTCATTATGACAACAGTAAAACTGCCCCAAATTTCTGTGACAAAATGCTTTCTAGCAAAAACCATTTTACATTACAAGTTCCGCTCCCCCTTGTGCAGCCAGATTTTTGTTAACATATCTACTTTGATGTGATTTGAAAGTAAACCAAGATGATCATGCACTTGTTTTGCTTTAATTTGTTGACTTTCATTTCTGCAAATCCTAAAAAGCACTTTGAGCTAATGAACCAATATATGCAAACAAGTAGTCCTTTTATAAGTAATTTTGCCACAGAAACAGACAAACATTTCAATGGCTCTTCATTAGCTTACAAATCTACAAGTGATATTTTAATGCACGACTTTATTCCATCTCTGTAGGGACTGCAGCTGAGTGTGATGTACAGTACTGAGAAAGGAATCATCAGCCACAACGTCCCAGGGCTCTATCCATTCAGGACTACACTGCCTCTGCTTAAAGAGTGCATTTAATTGACTGATAGACAGTGGAGTCTTTGTTCACGGAAGACAGCAAAGTAATGGCAGCTTGAAAATTGTACCATATACGGGGCCTCTTGAGACCAGTAACAGGGGGGATGTGTCAGGAATAAATAAATAATCTAATTATTAAGCTACTTCCTGTCAAGTTAACTCCAATTTGTTGGCTTTTGAAAGCAACAAAACAAGGCATTTTTCCTCATTATGCTTTTTCTTATACTACTGGTAATCGCAAGCAGATTAAAGGGCGCTTGATTGTTTTTTTTCTCTCTCCTTTTTCCCTAACGAAGCTCTGAAAAGCAGCCAACAGAAAAGGAAGGGAAAAAGACAGTTCGGGTTAGACAAAATTTCATGCCTGTCTCCCTTCCAACTCCCTAACAGCCCACACGGCTGCCCCATACAGTGATGCCAGCTGTACTGCAAATGTGTACCTCACCAACTGAGGCCTACCAGGCCATAGGCTTCATCCTGAGAGCTGTGAGATACCTTGCAATCTTGGCAGGTGTCTACTGCTGTCATAGGCATAATTTTAAAGGTGACCTAAGAAACCCCATCAGCACACCAAATGCAACAATATGAACAGCTGAAGCTCGACACCCTCTGTCCATATTGACAGATCCGTCTGATTATTCTGCAGATAAAACACAATACAGAATAAATTGTGCAGATCTGATTAGGTCCCTTTTATTTATAGATACAGAAATATACATCCAAATTGTGTGTCACAGTTAAAATATGTCAGGCGTGCCTTTTTCGTTTTTAAGTGGGTCATGCTGAGTTAATCCTACAAAGAAAAAATTACTAAATATACTATATATTTAAAAAAAAAAAAAAGCTTTGTGATTTCTAGGTTGTCTTTTAGAGGATACTGATACCTAGCCAACCCATTCACCTTCACTCCAAATAAAATATTAAATTCCTATTAAAATGGTAAGGCATACAGGAACTTGATTTTGTGGGACCCTGGGTTTTAAGATATAAGGCCTCTCTAATACTGAGAACCATACCTTCAGACTACTAAAAACAATTTAAAAAATAGTTGTTTTTGCCAATCAATATAGATTTATGCTAGCTGAAATAAACTGGAAAAAGAAAAAATAACTGGATAAAACATCCTAAACACACACACACACTATATTATATATATATATAAATCCCCATTTATGAATGGTCTGAAGGTAACATATGTTAAGTTCTAATAAAATCCCTTTAGACATTTACAGCTTCTCATACAATATTAAAGCAATACTGACACATTGCTATAACTATAAAGTAACTTGTCAGTATTACTAGTCATACTTTTAACGCAATGTGGAGAGAGATGCTTCTATAAGTCAGCCTTGGGGAGGTTGGTATGATTCTTTCACAGGGTAAGGTACATATCATTAACAAGACTCCAACCTATAGGGCTGGACTGCACTACCAGCTCAGTACTATTGCCCCTTAAGCCTAGTGATGTGTCATGAGGGAGTAAAGCTGGCCACACAATGAAAGGTTTGCTTGTTTGGCTAGCTTTTTCCCTGCCCAACATTATTGAAGGTGATGTTGGGCAGAGAGGTTTAGGGGTAGTTTTAGGCACATTTGAGTGTCCCTTTAAAGGACCGATAACACCAGGCAATGAAAACACTATAAAAGTATTTTCAAATGTAAATTACGAACACATTTTATCTAGGAAACAAACAACAATAACGATTGATTCATCAATTTGATCTGTTATTGAATGGCTGAATTTTAATGAATATTGATCATTGAGCTCAGGTAGCGCTTCCTAGAAAAAGGTTTCAAACAATATCAATATTATTAAAGTCCACTGAAGAAGTAACATTGCCTATAACCCACAAATGGGAAGCAATTCACCGTTGAGCTTAGGTGATGTTTAATAGTTATTAGAGCTATTATATTATTAGAGTATTATATTATATTATTTAGAGTATTATATTAGAGTATTATATTATTAGAGTTATTTTCAAATACTAATTTTACTATCAAAATATCTGTAAAGATCAAATGGATAAGTAGCCTGATGGAAAGCTTCATATTTGCAATTGATAAGTCTGCATCTTTACTTTTAAAACCATTATCACTATTTCAGGGAGCATGCTTATTTTGTAAGAGAATACCTGTAGCTCTTCTAGTAGGGGTCAGTTTATGACAGCTCCATTAAAAAAAAAAAACGGACTAGAAAAGGCTTTGTTCAGATAAGAGGAAAAAAGGATGTCTCAGCAGAAGAAAAAGATTTTTACATGTATAGAACAAAAATACATTTTATGTCAAGCCAAATAAATAATTTTCATGCTAGGTGTTTGTGCTGTCATTCCTTCAAGCTAAACACTGCCTTTCAGCTTTACATTTTTGAAGCTTTACATTCATATGTTACCTTTCCATGTGTTGTTAAGCTACAAGTCCCTGGATAATGAAGTTGTAGTTCAGCATTAGCTGGAAAGAGGCAAGGCCAAGATCCTGGCTTTACACTGTTTCATATCTGCCAAAAACCCAGCTTTAAATATGTCCATGAAGATTTTCATTCATCCAGGTCATGGTATATCTAGTATAAATAAATTTGAAGCAACTGGACTTGTTTAGTAATCATTGAAGACGTTTCACTACTCATCCGAGCAGCTTCTTCAGTTCAACTGACTGGTATGGGAAGTCCTAGCATATCCCTGTGTTTTTCAAACCTAGCAACACACTGAGACAAAAACTTGTACACCCAAAGGATCCAACACCAAAGGAAAAACAAAGCAATGTTGTATACGCAGTCCAGTGTAGCGAGGAGTGCACAGACCTTTACATTGGTGAGACAAAGCAACTGCTCTCTAAGCGAATGGCTCAGCATAGGAGGGCGAACACTACAGGCCAGGACTCTGCTGTCTTTCTACACCTAAAAGACAAGGGACACTCCTTTGAAAATAGCAATGTCCAAATTTTGGACAAAGAAGACCGCTGGTTTGAAAGAGGTGTAAAAGAGGCCATTCATGTCAAAGTGGAGAAACCATCCCTTAACAGAGGCGGGGGACTTCGACACCATCTGTCTGCTACATACAATGCTGTTCTAACATCTGTACCCCGGCAGTTTCAGAACTCTTCACACATCCATTCATGCAACTCTAACAAGTAACACCTGTTTGAAGAGTTGCATGATACTTAGGTAATCCTTTCAAAGTAACTCCACAGCATTCACACCTCTGTGAGTTTCAGATGTCACCTTTCTGAAGAGTTACATAGTGCCATTGTGATTGGATTAGTGGAAGAGTATATATGCTAGGACTTCCCATACCAGTCAGTTGAACTGAAGAAGCTGCTCGGATGAGTAGTGAAACGTCTTCAATGATTACTAAACAAGTCCAGTTGCTTCAAATTTATTTATACTAGATATACCAGCTTTAAATAGCACTTTTGGAGAAATGTAATAATAAATGACAATGGCTGGAGTCAAATTCTCCCCAGAAATATTGTAGCAAACTCCTATAAATTTTGTGGCCATGATGAGACTTTGCCTTTTAATTATTGGACTTACTCTTGAAAAAAAAAAAAAAAAACAAGGTTCAAATGCTATTTGCTTCAGAGGGACACAGAGGGTTCCTTCACACATCTAGCAGCAAAATAGTACCAACTGCATAAATACAGCCGCAGAGTGCACTCACTGTGTATGGTTACAAGATTACTTAGGGGTTACCTGCCACTTATTTAGAAAACACTGGGCAGAGAGCAAGTTCTACTCTCTGATATAAAAAAAGAATAGCAATTTCCTTGTAAGGCCAAGAAATATTCCATTCAAGGGTCTCAAACCCGACAGTTTCAGTTTTAATTTGGTGTATTATACAATTATGCAGTCTGTGGTTCATGCTGTCCGGTTATTGTATCCCCATATCACACATATCTTTAAAATGTTTTGGCTGGCGTACAAATCATGCAGCCATCTGCACAGTAGGTGTGACTGTTCGCAACAAAAGTTGCAGTACAAATAACAAATGTAAAGCGGATTCATAACGCTGTGATGTTTGTTACTCTGCCCAGTTAGACTGAGGCAAATGTATAAAATAAATAGAATTATCTGTGTAAATCAATGAACATCTATGAAAAACAACACCCAGCAGAAAAGAGAGCTTGCTCCATTACCTACGTTAATATCATGACAGCTGAGAAAAGATGACCTGGCCCACTTCTCTTCCCTCCTGTACAGATGGCTATTAAAGAGAAAGTATCCCTTTTGCATGGTCCATGCAGAAACCCTTTATTGGCTTCTTCAAAACACGCCAGGATTGCCCACATGGGGGTAGCTTTCGGATACAATGAAACAGCACAGATTTCAGCAGTTTGTGATCCAACTCATGATATAAAATCGGAGTTCTGTTATACTGCAACAAAGTGCCAAGTTCATTTTTGAATTGTTTGACTGTAGGTTACATGCTATTCCCAGCAAATGCAAACCAGGGGCACAGAAAGGGGTGACAGTGCACCCTTCAAAATGTTAGTTCTAAAGAGGCTGTATCAATTTTATATAATATGATATCAACCGGAAATACTCAGTTTTTATGCACATAAAAGTTCACCACCACCAGTAGAACTAGCCTTATGGCTAGCCTACTGATCACAGATAACCTCTCCAATTACATTATGCCTAATCTACTTCTCATGAAGTCTACTGCATACACTCTGTAAAGCTGGCCATACACGGGCAGATCCGCGGATCTTCACCCGATATCCCCACCTACAGATAATATATGGGAGGGATGTAGGAGAACTATGGGGCCAAACGATCGAATTCTACACGTGGCAATGGGGCCACATCAAAAAGCCGATGCGGTCCCCGATCCGACTGGATTTTCTAACCTGGCCGATCGATATCTGGCCAATTTCAGGTCAGATATCGGTCGGCCAGGCCCCTCGGTTCTGCCCCTACACGGGGCGATAAGCTGCTGAATCGGTCCAAGGGACCGATATCGGCAGCTATAATCAGCCTGTGCATGGGGACCTTAACTCTTCCCTGTTCCTATCACCCATCATATAACCTGAATCTACTACACTTCTCTACTTTCTCCCATAGCTTCGCACCTAACCAAATCTTACCACTACAGATTATCTCAGATAATACAGATAATAAACCACAAATCTTTAGTCCAAAAATATAGCAGTTTACAGAGCTCCAAGGCCCCTTTGTTAATTTAAAAATATTGTTATATTTACAACCCCATAGCCCCTAAGCTCCGAAGTACTGAAAGACCATCTCCAATAGACTCAATTTAATCAAATAATTCAAATTTTAAAAAAATGATTTGCTTTATCTCTGTAATAATAAGACAATACCTTGTACCTGATGGTAAATAAGCTGCATAAACCCATACTGAAAGCAAAACAATCCTATTGAGTTTATTTAATGTTTAAATGATTTTTAGCAGACACTAAAGGTAATCTATATTATGAAAGACTCTTTATCTGGAAAACCCCAGGTCTCAAGCATTTAGGCTAATAGATCCTATACCTGTGTTTGTTTGTCTTTGTGTTTGATAGTCAACTGCTGACCCACCAAAAATGTTACCTTTTAGGTTATATTAACGTAGTGGCTTTATGTGGCCAATAAGCTAAGTGTTTCCTAGTACCCACCTTAGATACAAAGACTAACAAAAAACAGGCTGTACAACATTTTGCAAACATATCAATACATAAACCACACAATACAGTAGAGCTCATCTTGAATTCGGAAAACCTTTGTACTGCATCCTGGCTTTAATTACACAAAATTAGACATGCTCCACAGATGCATAAAATTATAAATATTCACATAAATATTATTGGCACTCAGAATGGCATTGCTAATGTGGGCAATGATGACAAGCTTCAGCACTAATGTCTAAATGAACGGAGAACACACAGTTTGTCATTGTGGTACTCACTCAAAGTGTTTCATTTGCAAAATGCTTATGCAAAACAGGCTGAAAAGAAATACTAGCACGGACAGAAAACTAAAAAATATAAGTCAGTATATGTTGTTCTAGGTGCTGAGGGGTTAGCGGAAGTTGCAATGACAAAAACACTTCCAGGAAAGAGGCTTCTATTAAAAGGTTATCTTGTTCTACCCTTGAAGTGAAAATATGGGCACCATCTGCTGATTAAAGGGGTTGTTCACTATTAAATTAACTTTTAGTATCATGCAGAGAGTTATATTCTAAGAAAATTTGCAATCATTATTCATTTTTTTTTATTTGTGGTTCTGGAAATATGTAGCTTTTTATGTAACAGCTCTTCATTTTGGAATTTCAGTAGCTCTGTAGTGGCTATGGTAAAAATTACCCTAGCAACCAGGCATTGATTTGAATAAGAGATTGGAATATGAATAGGAGAAGAAAGGTATGTAATGAAAAGAAACAGTAACAATAAGAATAATAGTAGCCTCACAGAACAATAGTTTCTTGGCTGGTGGGGGTAAGTGACCCCCATAGGAAAGCTAGAAAGAGTAAGACAATAAAAAAGAAAAAAAGAAAAAATAAAGACTAATTGAAAAGTTGCTTAGAATTAGCCATTCTATAACATACTAAAAGTTAACAAGCCATGCACCTGGGCAATGAAAACAACAGTATAAGGTTGCTATGGGTTACTACCCATAGCAACCTTATACTGTTGTTTTCATTGTTCTACCAGCAGCTGGCTGAAAACAACATATAACTCAATGGTTGCTATGCGTTACTGCCCAGGTGCAAATTTGCCCGGTGTTGATAAACTACCTTATGGTTTCAGAATAAATGTTGACACAAGTCTTACATACAAGTGTTTGGGCTCTCAACTACCATTTGGTATCAGTGCCTTTAAATGGCAAATCATGTACCTGCTTGTGCAAGATGCAAGTGGCTGGGACATTGGCATGACCTTACATACCCTTTAATTGCATGATGAATGCAAAGTGAGCTTTGTACAAAGCAGGTGATCCCCTGCACCGGAATACATACATATAAGCGCAGGTGCACCCAGCAAACTGGCATGGCAGTAGTGCAAGTAGGCATAAGTCTGTTTTATGGTGTTTTAATGGTGCAATTCTGAGCTTATTTTTGCCAACGTAATTAGCCCTTTTAGGGCGAGGAAACCCCTTCTGGCCTTTATTAAACTGGCCTACATGTTTTTATTGCTTTCCCCATGGGTGAAGCACTGATGGATTATCTTGACTGGATGCTGCTGCTCCCTAGTGCAATATAATGCATGTGTGTGTCTGCTGTGAAAACAGATAGCTGTGGCCACTGGAGAAACTAGCGGCTTTGCACTGCACTTATAAGGTGGAAAAATGAGGCCAGATCTTCTGAACAGATGAGAACAATGTAATTTATTGCAGTGTGGATACAATATGAAGGAACTGTAAACCCTGTTAGAATAACCATTTAACACAGTAATGGCATTAAATCAAGCCTACATTCTCATCCATGCTGTATGTTGTGCCTGACATACTTTGTTACACACAAGTTGTTCCTCTGTCAGGAACAGCGAGCTACCTTTGTGTTTGTTTCATGGAAGAAGCTCTCTTTCTGGCTCGCTCATCCCTACCCTCAAGGGCACTTGCTGCTCCATTTCATTGTCATTAGTTTCCATACCAATGCACAGCTGTAAAGCCATTGAGTCCACACGGGCCAGCTAAGCCCTGCTCCATTACTAGACATGGACTGGATTTGTCAAACAAGCAAGGGAAAGGAGAAAACTCTGCAAGGGAAAGGCTTATATATAAGAACTAATAGACAATAACCTTCTTGTTCTTCCATAACCACTAGGCTTTTTTGAAAGAATACAAATAGTGTAATGTTTACAATCTATTACAGGTATTGGACCCCTTATCTGGAAACCCGTTATCCAGAAAGTTCTGAATTACGGGAAGGCCATCTCCCATAGACTCCATTTTAATATGGTTTAAATAATCTCCTAATAAGGTAGGAGATTCAGATTACGGAAAGATCCCTTATCTGTAAAACCCCAGGTCCCGAGCATTCTGAATAATGGGTCCCATACCTGTACTAGGTCTACTATCACTTTATGGCACTGCAGTGGTCTCTTCCTTCATGTTGAACCTCTAAATTGCTTACTGTATTGGACTGCATATGTACATGTATAGGGCATTATAATTTTACAAGTACACAGATGATACATTTATTACACATATATAAGTATCAATGATTCAAGTGACACCACTAAGCATATTTATAATTTGTGACTTTTGTATATTAGCAGTTTATTTGGCTATAACAGGAATAGTAATAGGGGGAAGGAATTGGGACAGTGTAGATGTACAGCTCTTAGAGTGCAAATGTAGCAGGTCTTGCCTTGTTGTTTTTTGCTATTTAGCTTCTCCCTGTATGACACAGCTCCACTGTAGAGCCTTATTTTATAATTCCGCACTCTCACTGTGCAGATAGGTCTGTGTGTGTTTAGCAGAAATGTTCCTAAATAAACAGGTGTCTAGCAATTAGATACATGCAATTAAATAACTGCTAAAAATTACAGAAAGTGCAATAGATAGAGGTATTTGTAAATTATGTAATTTTTGCAGAGGACTTGCAGAGTTAAAGTCATTTTCGGGGAGACCATTATCCTCATGTAAATAGCATAGCAATGTCAGATTTCTGCACATACAAATAGCCTAAGAAATAGAATTAATACATTTATACCATGCTTGCACAGGAATAGGATATATATATATATATATCAAAAAACCAAATGCAGCATCATTTATCATCATCTATTTATTTATATAGCACCAAGAAGTTATGCAGCACTTTATATGAATTTATAATTTATCATACACAAGCAGCAGCCTGCTCCTCTAGATCTGACAATTTAAATGCACAGTTGCAGCAGTTATCTACCAAGAATTTTACAGCTTATCTTTTAATCACTGTATTTGTCAGACAGATGGGTCCAAAATAGCAATATGATCTATCATTGTGCACAGTGAGTGGCCTTCTATGTTTTTAGGAGGCGGTTATCTGGAGCTGTTTAAAACACACCCATGTATCTTGTGGAATTTCTGCTCTAATCATAATGCCAGTCTCCACTGTGAGAGAATACATCCTTGGGGATTAAAATAGATGATTAGTGCATGGCACTTACTGATCACAAGTTATCAGACTCGAGTCGGTTTCTTTCTCTCACTACACGTAACAAGCACAGAACTGAACTGCTAGGCCCCACAGGCAGTGCTCATTCTGCTGAATGAAACAGTCATTCTAGCCAAACAGCACCATCAGGGCTGAACTACTGGGCCAAAGACAAAGGAAATGCTAACAGAGATATTAACATCGCAGTGACAATAATGTAATGCAAAAACTGCTGTTATGGCAGAAAAAAATTAAAAATGTAGATGTTGCAAATCATTAGAAGAATGGGTAGATTTCTCAAGACTTTTTATCAGGGAAAAAGGACAACATCTGTGTAAAAGCCTGAACCAGGCTTTGCAGACGAACTAGAAAAAAGCCAAAAACTCTTAAAAGATGTGGGAATTTAGTTTGCACAGCTAGAGCCTAGAGGCAAATGTTGTTTGTCATTTATATATAATTCTAAACCCATACAGATGCAACAATGATTATTGGAGAGACAAGTATTATGCCCTAGCAACTACAGTAATTCGTACTATTACAATAGAAACCTACACTGCTGTATTGATCTTGCAGTGTCACATAAGCTGTATGACAGTGAGCAGAGGCTGCCACTAAGGGCCATCAGCAGTGCCTTTATATACTGCATTTGTAATAGAAACAGGGCCGCTCCTGCCAGCTACCAGGGGGTGGCAAAAAGCAGCCTCTGGTATCTTTAAGAGCTGAATTTCTGCTTTTTTTTAAAAAAAAACCAAAAATTTGGGAGCAATAGCGATTAATCACTGAATGTCGATCTTTGGGTTGGGATCCCAACCGAAATGTTAGTCTACCAAATACATGCATATTGAACACCTTATAAGCCCTGTGAGTGCTGATCTTCTTTGCAACATTGGTATGAATGCAGATGAATGTTATTCTCAACCAAAAGACAATTCAGTATGTCATTTTTAAAATAAACGATTCACATCTTTGTAGCAGAATTCAGCTGACCGCAACTTGTTTCACTGAGGTTATAGACCAGGGATCCTCAAACTATGGCCCGCGGGCAGTATCTGGTCCTGCAAGCTGATTTACCCGGCCCCTGCTGCATCCTCACCCCTGGCTACTTCCTGTCTGCAGACGCAGCGGGGGGGGCGGGGGACCAGGGAGCATGAGGAGGCAGTAGGGAGCGGGAGGATGCAGCAGGGAGCGGGAGGATGCAGCAGGGAGCAAGCCGCAGATTTGAGTTTTCAGGATGTGCAGGGGGGGGGAGGGTCGTAGTTTACGGACTACAGTCTGGCCCCCCAACAGTCTGAGGGATCATGAACTGGCCACGTTAAAAAAGTTTGAGGACTCCTGCTCTAGGCAAACACTATTGGATTTATTGAATATTACCCATGCCAGCCCTTACAAGATGGGCACAGTTTTTGCCCATGTGCTACCTTGCACAATTCTTTGCATCATTAGCATGTGCACAAAATCTTGCTCTAGATTGCAGCAGACACAATTACACTGGGATTCAGAAAAAGGACAATAAATACAAAAATGAGATTTGTGCCATGTATTGCATTGGGTATGCTTAATAAATAAGCCCTGTGGTTAGTTTAGCCAGGAGTTCAGGAGTTCATTATCTGTATTTTCACTTGCAGATAAGCTCAAACATGATCACGCCATCTGTTTATGTCACAAATTTGTCTTCGCGACATAAATATTGTACAGGTAATGTAGTTTTATTATTTAGTAGTAGAAAGTTTGGATATAGGGAAGGAATCCAAATGTAAGCAGCTATTCTTACCAGCTGTTAATATGCGAATTTTAGTAATAAGGTACATTGGGCATAAAATGTGAACCAGAGAATAAAGGCCTTTCCTTAGTATTGCCACAGAAGTATGGCAGGCCGGTGCTGTAGTGGGTTCTCGCTTTGCACAGAATATTTAGTCAAATGCAAGCAGCAAATTAATTTCACTTCATAAATCTGGATTCAATGGCCAAGTGTTCAAATTACTCTTTGGCGCTACGGCTTTTCTAAATGTCACCACTGAATATCATATGGGAGCCGACATCTCATTTCCTTTAAGTTGCCTTCAGGGAGAGCAGGAAATAGATAAAAGTAGTACTAGTAATATTTTATATTTAAGCATTCTTAAAACAAATTTAGTCAACCTTTTACAACGGAGAAAAAGCAAGAAAATTCAATGAAACATGTAATTTCGCTATGCTCAGGATATTATATTTAGATTTTCTCTGCCTTATACAGTATATTGGGGTGGGGGTGAGGATAATTTTATATAATAATATCTGCTGCAGGAGAAATGCCACCAAAATGAAGGAGCCTATAAAAAAATTGTTCCAGAGGCAGTTAAAAGTATGAAGTGAATACAAATTTTGCTTGGAATGTCTTTGGGTTCTGAAAAGAAACAGTAAGTTTTCCAGTAGACTTGACAGGAACGTACCATTTATTTAATAAATTGAGCATCTGTTCCAAATAATTGATAATCAGGTCAGCCTTTTGCAGCTCTTTTCTCTTGACTTATTAATACTCATTATTTGTGGTAAATAATAGTAAAGCAATACACATATTTCCCTACTTAAAGGACAAGGATAGAAAGAATAACTGGGGGTGGAAAGCTGTTAAGCACCACACAGTAATTCTAGTACCAGCCCTGATTCTTAGCCTGTGGGCTAGCTATGGCTTAAGAGTTTTATATGGCCCCTAGCATGCCTAAGACCTCCATAGATCCTTTTTATATATCACATCACTAATTGATCCACGGTATGGAAAGTCTTGGACAGTACTGAGGTAAATTTTTAGACTAAAAATGTTACCAAAGGGGAAAACTATATACTTCTTAACATCATCTAATTTAACCAAACTAAAAATAATGAATCGTATTTGCAGCATATTCCTTTAGCTGTGTGGATATTTCCTTCTTAGCATAATTTATCCTATCTTTGCCTTTGCTTTGGATGAACAGTGTTGCTAGTCTAAGCTGAGGTTAATATAAATACTCTTGTAAGACAAAGTTGTGTTCGGACTCCTGGTGGTGATGCTAAGGTTTAAATTAATTTGAAGAGAAGCAATTTTCCCCAACACATGACATTATGCGATGTGTTTATAGCCCTGACGTATTACACAACCCTTTACAAAACAGAACTTTCAGTCTAATTTAGCGAAACAGATACATACAGGCCAGTTCCATCAAAAGTCAATTAACCTACCATAACGTTTCTGGTGTGTGGGAGGGAATGAGAGCACCCAGAGGGAACTCATGTAGACATGAGGAAAACATACAAGCTCTATGCAGACATGATGAAATTAAGCTCAGAAGTGCTATAGGGCAGCAATAGCAACCACTGTACCACCATGAAAGCTCTATCCTCATAACAGATATTTTTGTCCATTTAAAGGGTATGCCTTCTAGCACTGGAGCCCTGAGCCGGCCGTAACAATGTAACACTGCCTTAGCACTCTTGCAACGATCACTGTGTTGAGGAATGACTTCCAGAAGTCCACATAATATGAAATGTTTCATAATTTTAAATATTATTATTGCCTCAGTAGATTCATCTCTCAGATAATTACATTAGTAACTGCAGCATAGAAATAAATGCAAATTGATTTGTTGCTAAAGATACTTAAGGTTACACTTCATTTGCTCATCCACTGACTTTATTTTCCATGAGGTGACATAATCCATCTTGTTATGCTGATTGAAATGTGCAATAAAATCCAGAAAATAGAAACAAATCAGTGTGCACCCTATTATTAGTAGATAAGATTATTTCAGATAGCTTTTAATGTGTATTCCCTGGCTCACATATGCAATTATTTTTGATTACATAAGAAAAAGGCAGCGTTAACCACTTTGGTGCCAGTAAGTGTGGGAACCCTTATTAAAGAAAGTCATAATCTTTTGTAAATTCTACCAAGGTTGTATTGTTTTAGTTCTGTTTTGCAACAGTGACATTTTATCTTCTTTTTTAATCTTGTTTAGAAAGAGAGTATAATCTTCCAATATCCTGTGTAAAATAATTTCATTTAAAACAGAAACTCAAGGGAATGTCTGAGATCTTTCACTATAAATTTATAAGAAAATCAAAGTAAGAAAAAGATGTTATACAAGAAATGACCACAAAAAGGCTGCAATTTGTAACAGAAAGAAATACTATCATTTATGGTTTGCAATAGCAAGGAGACTTCTCAGATTTGGATTTATGCAACTGTGCAAGACTGTGAAAGGTTTTCTTTCTTTTAAAAAGGAGATCAGTTTGTGGGTGCTGGCAGTGATAGTGATTCTAAAGCAATTAAAGCACAAGGATTAGTGTCTAGGTTATATGTTATAAATACTTCCACTCACCATTTGACACAGTGAGTCTGGGTGCAATGGCTTTGGCTGAAGACCAAATGTAAAAAAAAGGACTTTCTCCACTTTTTCTTATAAAGCAATAGAAAATACTTGTGTACCCTTGTAAATGTGCACAGAATAGTTACAATTACAATAAATACAACAAAAGCACATGTTCAAATATCTATTAGCATTTACATACTACATATCATTCTATACATTTGTATTCACCTGTACAGTATAACTGGTAGATTTATGAGCAGCTCAGATTCTCTCTCTGTGTTTGCTGAATAATATAACAATACTTGCTAACACCAAGCCAGCTGTAGGGGGTTACCCATAATAATGCATAGCTAGCTAGTTCCGCCTAGAATAGTACCTATCACGCCTAGTCTAAGGTAAAGACCCTGTGGAAATTAGCATCTGGGCTTCAGTTTCTCTCTGGCACCCTAAGGAAAAGTCCGTTCTGAAGGTGAGCAGAACAGCAGAGCTTCTGCTGCTAGACTAACATGCAACACCCAATATAGCTGAAGTTTCAAGATTTTCAAAGTATGGCAGTAGGTAAGATAAATCTCGCGCCCTTTTTATAAAGAAAATTTTATATTTATGTCTCCATTTTGGTTGGCAGATGTCTATTAAAATTCATATTGCATATAAGGTCTATGAGGCAAGGCACTGAAGCTCTGAAAGAGCAGCCCCAGTTGAATAGCCCTGCTGTAAAAAGTCATAATGTTCATGCCAGAAGCTAAACTAGAAGAGGCAAATTAAACATTTTTTTGCCGTTTTTAATAAAGAAAACACAAAAAAAAATAGAAAACTCATATCCTTTACAGGGAAGCTGGTTGAAGTGAAAATATTTTAACTGCACCAAGAAGTATAAGTGTATACGAAGACAATCTTTGGGCTTTCGAGTCAGGCATAAGAAATATGAAATTTCAGACTGTTTTAATAGAAAGTTAGTCTTCCAAAAAGAAATGTTTTTCAAGGCATCTGCCTAAAGAAATGAGAGGCAAAACTGAAGCAAAATTAATTCAGTCTAAAGTGCAAATAAATATTTAATTCATTTTGACTCTGGGATATTCACTGTGGAATTCTAAGTCTCTGCCAACCAATTCTCATGGGCACACTGCTATCGACTAGTAAACGTATAACCTGAACCTTCAAATGTTTATGCAAGCACATAAGATAAAGGCACACAATGCAATAATCTTGAGCCTGTAAAAGAACAGATTTAACATGGACCTGGTTATAAAGTTCCTCAAAGGCTTGGCTCTTTCAGTTTGTGTATTGTTTGCATAATACAGACTGGGCTAGGACAAAAATCTCTTATTACCAGGCAATAGTAAAATGTTCAAAGATGACTATATGAAGAGGAGAATAAAGAGATGTTTAAGTTAATAGTGTGATCTTAAGCAATGTCTGTTCCAGGTTAGTCTTCTAATTTTACAAGTTCTCAGCTATATGCACCCCATGCTCTTTTAGGATGCTTTTCTGTATGCACCTTTTCCTTTGGTTGTGTGTACACCCATAACATGTTATATTTAGCAGTATAATACATATCATACATTATTAAGTACATTTAACACCATGTGCTGGTTTTGATATTCCAAGTCTTTGATTTTATAGTACGAATCAACTGACTTACAAACAAACCAACCTTTCTCCACACACAGTAATTTCAAGCCCCAGTTAGTTTTTTTTTTATCCAAATGGAAAGTATTAATAAAACAAATAATGGTTGTGTTACCTATTAATGAATATGACAAGAGTAGAAAGGGTACACAATGGTCATAGCATTCTCTAGCTCCGCTGATTATAAAACTAAAAGTGTTTTTATAGTGTTTCTAATTCATAAAAATTAATCTTGAGGATACAAAATGTGAGTAAGAAAAAAAAAAACTCACTTGTATTGCCTGGTTTTACTGACCCTTCATTAATAATAAATCAGCCCCTAAGGAAATTTTTTAACAACGCAGGCATTATTGCTCTTAAATTGACATCACACACGCACAATAAGAACTTGCAAACGTGATATATAGCAAGTTGGTGGCACAATATTTTACAGGTGCACGGTATTATGTGGAATTTTGGGGGAAAATGACATAGGTAGGTAAAAGACACATCAGCGGAATTATTTGTGCTAGTAAATGAGCCCTTCTGACTTTTGCAAGAGTGGCCCAAGCTTTCCACTATATTATATATTTTTATAACTTTAGATAAAAGTTGGTCCACAAACAGACCTTTCAGCTGCACTAATCATGGGAACTGGCCACATCTACCTTTATTTACCTTTTGAGAGGCTCACACAATTTTTTCATGTGACCTAAAACTATCAATTTACCTACACACAAAGAAGTGTAACAAGTGGGCAAACTATGTCTCTGGTGAAAGAAATGGATCTTCCCATTTGCAGTGATTATTGCTGGCCAATGCTGCAGACAGAACAGATAAGTAAAGAAACATTAAAGACAAAGAAAGCTGTACTCACCAATCATATGGTTTGCAACATGAACCTGGATATCCCATTCATTGTAAAAAACCATCTGGCACTTGATGCACTGGTAGGTTTTCTTCTAGAACAATACAAAATGTATGACTTCATTCTTTTAATTTTTGACAAAAAAACCCCACAAATGAGCATTTGGCAAAATGAATGGGAAACATCAGTGACTTCCAATTATTTCTTGATCTTTATTTACATTGTGCTTAAACATTTCACATGCAGTCCCAGTGGAATTTAAAATCCAAAGGTCCCTCTCATATGCACGCAATACACATACATACTAGGGTGCATTTCATTAGGATTCAGTTGCCTGTATTTTTTCAGAAGTAAGGAAGAAACCAGAATACCCAAGAGAAAACCCACTTCTCGTCAAGCACTTATTTAGCAGGTAAATTTGTTGGTCATTTGTTCAGCTCAAATAACTATTGGTTAAAGCAAACTGAGTATCATGAAGTACAGATATGAACTCTATTATCTGGAAGCCCTCTATCTAGAAAGTTTAAAAACATCCCATTTGTACTGAAACATGCTATTCTTTTCTAGAGATTTGCCTTTTCTCTGAAATGCTTAGACAGTACCATGTACCTTATTGTAACTTACCTTGCATGTACCCATATTTATAGCAAAGCAATCCTGGGTTTGCTTTCATTTTTATATTATGATGTTTATTAGTCTCTTTAATTTATAGTGCTCCAAATTAGAGAAAACCTCAACTCTTAAAAACCTCAGGCCCCAGGCATTACAGATAATAGATCTAATACCTGTGCATATAACACTTCAGAAGAAAACTGATATTTCTCAAATAAATACCTGTGTATAGAACACTACAAAAAAAACTGATATTTCACAAATAAACAGTGCAAATAAGGCTGTCATCTAGGGCCTATAACTAACATTGTAAATCACTTGGCCACCACAGAGGTCACTGTGTGTAAATGCAGTGAGAATAGCAATGTCAATTATCAAGTGCAACTTTCATGAAATATCTTCGGTTTATTTATACAGTGTCAGCACACCTCCTTATATATTATTTTATCTTCACATATCAGCAAAAAAGGTTTTTAAAGCAAGACTCCATGTTTCTATTCCTCAGATACTGTCACAATTAAGAGTTAATCACAATCCCAGATAACCATAGATGCGGACTCCTGATATCTATGATTATATCCATAAACCTCAACCAGAGCCTTTGCACTTTTAGATCTGCAGCTTAAAGAAAAACTATACCCCTAAACAATGTTGGTCTCATTAAAAATATATTCCATAAACAAGCTCATATGTAAAAGCCTGCTTCATCAAAATAAACCATTTTCTCCAAGGGAGAACACAGCCCATCACTAAATGGTGGATCAAGGGAAAGAGCAATATTTACTGATATATATATATATATATTCCAGTTTGGCGAGATTCTTTAATAGTTTATATTATGTTAAGTGACCTATCTGTTGGTTAAGTATTCATTCTATGGATATATATAGTTTTTCTTTAAAAGAGGACAAATCTGCTTACATTCCAATGCTTGTACTGTGAAATGTTTGTTTTGGTGCAGGTGTGTGTAACTGCCTCCTTTAATACACATGCTATAGGATTTAATGCCCAACTACCGGAATATATGTGTTCATAGGAGTGACCATGCAGCATCCACAGAGGCTTCTAGCTTCTTGTAAAGAGCAGCAACAATGGCAACAAAGTGGGATTTCAACAAATGCAAACAAGAAGCTTACCATAATAACTTCCTTACCAACTGCCTTAATGTGTAGTTTCAGTGTGATTAGTTTCTCTGCTGCTGTTTTACAAGAAGGCATTGCACTATTTGTAATATACCTTAAACTAATCAATAAATTAAGCGAGGAACCCCATTAAGTGTAATTTGCTTGGTCCTCCTCTGGTGCACCCTGCTAACATACATTAGACACCCACCCTTACCTCAGCTAAGAGAATTGCTAGCCTTCCATCTTTTACCCAGGAACCGCTAAGCTTCTGGTTTGGTAGGAAATTCATTTTAAATTAAACTTTGTGACTCTCTCTTCTTTCAGATGTAACATTTTGCAAAGGCTTTATTCTTTATAAGAAAGCTAATGCAAATCTTACTGTATAATTGTAAGCCCTTATGATGGAATCAATGTTGGAGAGATGGTTGAAACCAATGCTGCACCTAACATACACAAGTTTTCTGCAAACATGTGAATCAGCTACATCATTGACATTGACATAAAAGATTAGCAGTTTAGTGCTTTATTTACACATTCCCCCTCCTGGGACCCCTGCACTTCAGAATTCACATGAATAATGGCAAAGAGGATGAATGCAGTAGGTTCTAGTGACATATATGTATATTAGGAATATACTGTTTGTTACGTGAAAATGTAATGTTCAGACTTTTTGTGTACTTTACCTTTAGGTTTCATAAAATGTAAATGATTTAACATTTTATGTTTCTCAGTAAGGAAAGGAAGCACTTTAAAATGCAGTTGAAATGAGCACTTGTAGGCAGTTTCAGATGAAGTATCAGTTTTGTGAACACGGACAATTACATAGAATGTGGAATGCTATCTACATTTGGTTCAGAGTCATCTTAAGGGACATATTTTCCTTCCTGCATTTTCAATAAGCTGCAATCCCTTAGAATTAGAGGATTCCTAAGGTGAGGGTCCAGATCAATTTTAAACAAAACTGTATGCTGTAGAAATGTACAGTGAATCTTCAAGGGCTTAATTAAAGCAACCCATTCGTTACTACATGGATAGCAAATAAACACCAGAGCATGTGGGTTATGGCAACTGGCAATTTGACATCAGAAGTGAAGTCACTGGAGAGAGAGCTGAGCTGACCTACGGTGACAGAAGACTAAAAAGAAAAACAGCTATAAAAACACAGTTGATATTATTTTCATGGTCTTTTCATTCTGCTGATACGCCATAGGAAAAAATGAACTTCAATGAATTTCCCATATTTCACAGAGGATATGACCTTTACTATGTTGTGGAAGAATTAAACTAGGAAAGTGATGACTAGGTGTCCCTTTAAATGTCATATTCTGGATGTTACCTTTTTTATTGCAATAGAATCTGTACGGCTATCCACAAGATTAAGTTGTCAAAGAAAATGATCTGTGTATCTGTGTGAATTTCATCTTGCTGCACGGACTATTGCAATATGCTATATGTAATATTTATAGCAGTTGTACATGTAAGTGGTGATTTTACGCTCTCGTCTAAGCAAGCATAGTGATGCAGAGACTCCCTTGGCACAGCGCTGATTCCAATTTACCTCTGTTCAGACTGCTCATTTTATGTGGTATTGAAAATTATAAAATAATAAATTAAGACCTTTTCTGAACCGACAGTTCACGCCTCATCAAAGCGCAGTCCAATAAAGCCGAAGTATGGTGCCATCAGCTTTCCCCAGACTACAGCTGGACAATAACCACAAGAGCTTGCATTCCCCTTAACTCTCTCAGTGCCAAAGCATTTATATCCATATTGTCTGCATGAAATAAATGTGTCTGGGTGTGTTTGGGGGTGTCATTTCCATTTATAAACACAATTAGAATTGCCTTTGTTTGCCTGAGTTTGACTGTGTTACTGCAAGAGCAATATTACTTACACCAAGGGGCACATTTACTAAAACTCTAACACTCGTTCTAAACTCATTTTCTTATTTTTAAAAATCCAAATAAAGTAATTTCCAAGAATGCCTGACATTTAATTAGAAGTCTGAACTGAAAAAGTCTGTGTCGGAAAAATATGCAGAAAATTCACAAAACTGCGAATTTTTAAAATTGATGCATCGAAACCTCTACATTTTTGAACTGTTGCACCAAAAAACAGCGTCAAAAGTCCAAAACCTTTAAAGTATTTAAGGATCCTCCAAGGAAAGGAGGGGATATCTACCATTAAATTCTACATGATTAAGTTTCAGCTGGCGAATTGTCGAATTTTGTTGCACAGTAAATCTCAGAAAAAGTGTAAAAGTTTTTTCCCTGTAGCTTTTAATGATAAAAAAATCTGATTTAGCATTAGTAAATGGCCCCCTTAGTGTTTGCTTTAGTGATGCAGATGCTTAAGTTGATTCATGTCTTTGTCAGTTTGGCAATAATCTACCCTTCACACATGAACACAAAATATTTAGGATGCACACTTGATCAATAAAGACTTTCATAGAAGTCACCTTTCTTTTCCATAGGCCGGGTGTGCAGAACCCTAATTTTAGTCTATTTGCACAGGGTTATAGTCATGGTTAAACAATGCTTATATCTATAACATGGGTAACCTGCTCTGAAGAATAACAAGAATAGGAATTAAAGAAAAAACTAAATAGAAATAAAGGGGAAAAGTTGCTGCCATGTAACCAAGTGGAAGCAGAGCAAAGGTAGACCTCATCTGAGCTAGTGAGTGATAAGATTAATTTGTATTAATGAGTTTCTAGTTAGAAGAGAGATGTGTGTTTTTTTGGTAGATTTTCATGGAAAAAAAGTGCCATGCAGGACACCATCTCATCATAATCACAATGAAACATTACATTTTCCTTTTGGATTTTGCTTTATAGAGATCTTTCACTGTGCAACTGCTAATACTACAAATCAGGACACTTGTCCACAGCTTACTGATGGATTAGTTGCTACTGGCAACTGCACTTATGTAATCTACCCCCATGTTCATAAATTTGCCCCAGTACCACACAACAGCTTTCCTTTAGGCTACACAATGCCTTGGCCACTTCTGCCATAGTCTTTCTTTACAAGCCTGTTTATCACAAAACATGCAAAGCATTTCGAGTCTTGGTTGGATTATTGTTTTTGGGTTTACAGCCCTTTTAATTACAAATCTCTGGGCAATGAACATTATTTGCAAGGAACAATTAATGGAAACTAGTCATGGAACTTTGCTCCTTTCTGGACTCCTGTTGATTTAAAATTATTAACTGGAATAAAAATGATACATTTGTTATATTTAAAACTAAATTGTTAACAATACACTTGTAGTTTGGCCATCTTTGAAGACACGTTATAACAAATATACAGTTCAGATAAGAAGTTGTTACGGGGTAACGTCCCAGGCAGGCAACTTTGCGTGACTTCGAAAAAACAAAGCGGCCTTTCCACTGACGATTCACTTTGCTGCCGATGGAAAGTCATTTTGGAGAGACCCACGGTAGGAGAGTTTTATTATGCATGACTAACCTCTTGATGGGGCATTAGCCTAACATATCTCACAGATTTCAATGTGCAAAACCTAATTCAAATATTTTTCTTTTAATATGCACCCATGTCAACCCCATGTTCCCATGCTAAGCGGATTTCTTACTTTGCCTGGCAGCACAAATAAGACTGCAGTGGGGTACCCGCTGGAATCCAAGCAATTATAAAAAATTTGTTTTTACAAGTAAAAAGGGGTTTAATTTTTCTTGTTCTTACATTTAAGTGCTTGCAAAAGGTGTAATGTGACTTAATATATGGATACACCAACTGTATCATTCTAAATCCTTAAAAACCTATCTTCAGGATATATAAACAAATATAAAATGTGGTTTATTGAGCCAGATAGCGGGATGTGGAATCTGTTCATGAGCCACTACAGAAAACTGATGGACTTCAAGTTACAGAATCTGTCACTTCACAACAAAACAAGGTGAGAGCAGCACTGATTTCAAATACCCTTTAAATAGTGCAACCAGGTATGTTTGTGCCAAAATGTTAGGCACCCCCTAGTGACTTGAATCGCATACCTTTTACCCCGGGCTGGTGCCCCTGTTCAGAGAGAACAGCTCCAGCCCAGGGTACCTGTAGCGAGCGCTTCCTCCTTCCTGTATCGCTCGCGCAGTAGAGAGAAAAGCCGAACTTTAACAGAGGAGTTGGCTTTTCACTCTACTGCGCATGCGCCTATTGTGTTAGTCTTAGCGAAACGAAGCCGGAAGGAGGAAGCGCATCGCTGCAGGTACCCCGGGCTGGTGCTGTTTTCTCCTAACAGGGGCACCAGCCCGGGGTACAAGGTAAGCGATTAAAGTCACTTGGGGGTGCTTAACATTTTAGCACCCCAAGTGACTTAGCCTTTCCTTCTCCTTTAAGCAATATTAAGCACAAAATGTGCTCATGTGCAATAACCCATAACCAATAAGCTGTTTAACAGGTGACCAAAAATTTTTCCTGTTAAATGGATGTTATTATATAACCACATAAATAAGTTAATAAATGGAAGAAAAAACAAAATCTTAAAAAAAAACCAGCCTCAATAGCTGTTCATTATTAAAGGGTAACTCATGGACAGGTACCGAACCATGCAGGAACTACATAACCCACAATGCACTGCACTGTAATGTTCCTTACCATATTGACATCAAATGTGCAGGGAATTGTGGGATTGCAGGCTAAAAGCAGGCTGAGGACATTCGACTACTGCTACATTATCTTTGAGTCTCAAAGTAGTCAGCCAGATCAGCATGAGAACAGGGGGTCAGGCTTAGGGAACTGCTACAACCCATATTATTACATTAAAAATCATGAAAAGGCTGCACATTTTTAAATTATAGTATATTTCAAAGTTATTGTACATTTCAAAGTTGCCTGAAATTATGTTTACTTTTACAGTCTTGAAGGGAAGTAATGGGTGTGGAAATGCCCCACTGTCTAAATGTTACCCTGTGTGGCATTACTTAAAATTAGTCCAGATATTAAGATACAGTCAGTCTTTCACATTTTATATGGTATAAGCCAGTAATCTCCTAAATTCCTAGGAATTTGCTTTCTGATTGGTGTTTTTAATTCATGGCCGTTTCTTCTTGGCAGATGGTTAACTACAAGACCCAGACAGCCACATTTAAAATGTGGCTATTTGTAAGGATAATGCTATGAAAGAATAAAAGCTGATGCCTTGGTACTTTTTTTTTTTCTCTGCATATTTACGAGTATTTAAATACATTTTGCCAGAAAATGCAATTTTACAAAGATTTGCATAAAATATGAATATAGGTTTCTCATATTTACCTCTTCAGACTGAGAAGGACTTATCCTGGCCATTGGTGAAACTTGTGGAGTTTTCAGTTGCGTTGTACTGTTTTCTGAGACAAGCTCTCTGTGGATTGTCTGAATGTGATTTTGAAGTTCAGTTTCTGATTCAAATTTAACATTGCAGCTAGAGCATCGAGTCTTTAGAACAGATGTCTTATTATTTTTACCTTCCACACAAGTCAGGCTGTCAGTTTGGCTTATAACCTGCCTGTTAGAGCTTAAAGTCACATTGGCATTTGGACTAGCACTTTTGCTAAGATTAACACAGCTAGCGCACAGGCCATAGGGCAGACCATTAATATCAAGCTTTACAAGATCCTGTTTTGAGCGAAACTCTTTCAGACATGAGGCACATTTAAATAATTTCTGTAAGTTCTGTACACGACCTGCAGATTGAATAGGAGTTGCAGTTCCAGTTTTCTGCATATGAAACGTGCCATGGATTTTCAGTTCGAGAGTTGAGGTCACAGTCTGCATGCAAACCACGCAGCGAAATCCTGTCAGGGAGTTCCGCAGATCAGGGTGCATCTGACAGTGCTCCAAGAAATCCTCCTCACTGTGAAGAGGAAGTTTACAAATTCTGCAGTTGCCAGTATCCAGGCTCTTACTGTGGGTAACTTTGTGTTCAGTAAGAGTTAAAAGAGAAGGAAATCTCTCTCCACAAATTGGACACATGTAATGCTTTACTGGTCCCAAATGGGTCTGCATGTGTTCTCGCAATCCACCTTCAGAAAAGAAGGTACGCGAACATACATTGCATTTATAGTTCCCCTTAATCAGTTCAGCTTTCTTCTTAATAATTGCACTCTCTCCTGGCCTGATATTATGGTCCCGAAGCTGATGGTTTTGCAGAAGGGTTTCCATGGTATAGGCAGCTCCACATATGTCACAGCCATACATTGGCTCTGACGTATCAATATCTTCTTCACTACCATCATGGCTATTATGGGACTCTTGATTGTTTGTGAGTAGCGTTTGTAGCTCCACTTCTTCTTTCTGAATCTGCTCTGAAGCTCCGTTGGTCCCACAGTTTTGCGTTTTCGATTCAAATACACAGTGTTTTTCCCTCAAGTGTTTTTCCAGTAAAATAATTGCATGAAAAGCTTTGCTGCAGAATTTACAATTGTACTTTTTGCTGTGGGTTGTTATGTGACATTGCAGCTCTACCTCAGTGCCAAACGATTCACCACAGAAAATGCACTTGTGGATTTTTCCCTGGTTTTCCAAGTGATTGTGCTTCACGTGGAGCTGCAAGTCAGTCTCTGTTCGGAAGTCCCAGTTACATGAAGTGCAACGGTACACTTTTTTTTCATTACTGTGCTTCACAGCCAAGTGAAGCTGAATGGACACCTTAGAGTCGAACACCTCTTGGCACAGTGTGCACCGAAAAAACACAAAAGTGTGCATGTCCAGCAAATGCTTCTGTAAGTCATCAACTGATGTGAACTGCTTGTCACAGCTTTCACAGATGTAATATGTAGAGGTGATCATGAAGTGAATAGTAACATGCTTTAAAAGGGATTCTTGGTTTGGAAATTCTTTGTTACACTGAGGACATGTTAGCTTTGGCAAAACTGTGTCAAGATGAGTTTTTAAGTGAGTCTGAAAGCCGTCGAGGGATGTATATTTGGCACCACACTGATTACAGATATATTCGCCTGCAGGTCTTGAAGGAGTGCCTCCAAAGGACTGCATCATTTTTAGAGAAGATTGTTCCAAGGTAACAGGAGACAAAGGACTCATGGCTCTAGATTTTTTTCCATTATGGATGTAATTTAATGCTAAAGGAATATTTTTGTGATTCTCTTTAATGTGCTTGTTCAGTTTAAGGACGCTGTTAAAGATTGGAGAATTTGTACAGTATGAACAAGAATAAACCTCAACAACTGGCTCTTTTGGAGTTCCTAACACTGGGGAACCAAAACGAGAATTGCTAAGATCACAATGAACTTGTCGAATGTGCTCTTCTAAAGATGTATCAGTAAGGAATCCCATGTAGCAGTGGGGACAAAAGAAGGCATTGCTGTCTTTAGCAACGGGGTTTGCAAACCCATGTGAACTTCTTATGTGGTCCTGAAGCACATTAAGATCATTAAATATTTCAGAACAAAAGTTACACTGATACACCATGGCAGGCATAGTAGAAACAATTAGTGCTGGATCCTGAGTTTCGTGTACCTGTTTCAGATGTTCGTTTAGATTGTAGAGGGATGGTAAAACTTCTAAACAATACTGACAGATGTGAGCCTGCTCGGGTTTATCTAAATGCATAGTTTTAAGGTGGATTTGTAAAACTGCCAAGCTAGAAAAGAGCTGCTTGCTGCAGTAGATACAGCTGTATGAAACTTTTGCTTGCTTACTTGTCGGTGCGTTGACATCACCTGTCTGCTGAACAGCCCTTTTCCTGCCACGGCCTTTTGTTAATGGGGGAGCAACTTCTACCATAGTTGAACTGTCTACAGATAAATTTGAATCAGGGGTGGTGCTTGAAACCGACGTATATCCAACAGTAACTAAAGATGGACTGTTACTGGGATTACAAGACTCTGGATGCTGATGGCTATCCATATGGCTGTAAAGCTCTTCAATGCTATGAAAGTTTTCAGAGCAAATGTTACAAGAATTCTTTTTTTCACTATTGTGTATTTGCTCCATGTGGTTTAGCAGCGATGTTTCTTCCACAAATAATTCATGGCAATACATACACTGGAGGGCAGCCCGGTCATCATTTGGAGAACATTCTGGATGACATTCAGCTATATGCTTTTGGAGATCTTCAGGAAAGTCAAAACCTTCTTCACACTGACTGCATTTCTGAGTATCTTTCATCTTCCATTCATCCATTCTAGACCCAGACTGAGAGCAGTCTTTGTTTCTTTCATGCACTTGCATGTGACCATGTAAAGAACTAGATGATAGAAAACCTCGCCTACAAATCGCACATTTATATGGCTTGTTGGATGTATGAGTCTTTAAGTGAATCTTAAGATGATCACTTCTGGAGAATGCTGCATCACATTCACTGCAGTGATATTTTTTGTCTCCTGTGTGCAGTTTTATATGGCGGTCCCTACTTCGTTTATGTTTAAACAGTCTACTACAATATGTGCACTTGAAAGGTAGCTTGTCACTGTGGCTTTGTTCATGATGCTTCAAGTAGCTGAGGCGACTAAAGGATTTGTCACAGAACTGGCATGGATAAGGCAGTCCTGGAATACCTTCCTCTTCCCCAAAATCAAACCCTTCTCCGTGGATTGGTGATGCTTGATCTTTGCTAGAAGGTGATGAAGCAGGCCATGAACACGTTGGATCATCTTCTACATCTGCGCCATCTGAAATAACACAATAATATATTTTATTATTATTTATTATATATATATATTATTTATTATATTATTATTTATTTATATATTTATATATTTAATTAGACTGATATAGTGTAAATAAATCTAAAGGAATAGCAGAAATAGGGACAAGGATATAATACAGTGGACCTGTTAATTTGTCCTGGAATTTTATAAACAGACCTGGCATTTCTGGACTGACAGGAGTACAAGAAGATCTATTACTGCACCAGGATTTGTTTAAGTGCCACCCATGCTGCTGTAAGGATATTCTATTTAATAGAAGCACTATTGATGAGTCGTGAGACCCAGATACAGGAATTATATAAATTAATCATAAATAAAATATTGTTTAAAAAAACATAAGAAAATGTTCTTATTTAGAACTGCACAATGTACAGCATTTTTTACCGACTTTAAATGACACAGACAGCGATGTGGTATAGCTAGAAGACAAGTGTAAAGCGGGACCATCATGAAAACAAAAATTCCATATAAGCTTGAAAAATAGAAAACTACAAACAGACATGGTCTGTGTGTAGAGAGAGACTAATGAGATGGGCATAGTGAAGAGCAACTTGATGTCAGATATGCTACAGTATTGTTTACTGATAATATTGCTAAAGTTCCTTACTTTGGTGACATGCAGTTTGTACTATAATTTTGTTTTTATTATAGTTTACCCTTACTTTTAAATGTTCTCTAGGATTGGTAATTTATAAGCTGAGTTACACAACATGATTAGGAGCATCCCGCAAACAAGAATATCTGAATGAATTTTGCAACCACTGATGACTCAACCTGCACCAAAATAAGAAAATGTCTAACATATGGTTTTAAAAGGAAAAAAATATAATGCCACCCACATTGAGTTCAGACAACATCAGGGTCATATTAATTTATTTTCTTCCTATTTTTAAAAACTATTGCTTAGTTTTTATAAAAACTATGCATTTTTCCAAAACATCAGATTTTAATACTTGGGTGATGTTTTCCAGTATAGGTGTCAAAATTATGTTACCTTTACATAAAACTTAGTTGGTAATTTAAATCATTTGTTGTTGTCCTTTATCCTTTTTTTCTGTCCCCCATTTTCTCTACTTGAATTATACCGTTATTTTTCCCTTGCTCTCACTGTCATCCTTTTACATTGTCTTCCCAAAAGCAACAATAAGAGGGTATTTCTCTGATTACAATATCCAAGATTACTCCTTTGCCAGGAATTCATTTCCTCAAATAAAAATACTCAACCACCCAAGGATCACACATTTCAGACGAGACTTCCTTATTTACGTATGGAGAGGTTTACTGAAATAAATGTATTATCTGTATATAATAACCCTCAAACTAACACAACACACAGTAAAGTCAGTTTATCAAAAGTCAGTTAACCTGCCTGTCTGTATTTGGACTGTGGGTGGAAACAAGAACTAAGGGCACAGGTGCAGCAGGTCAGTAGCACAAAGAACTGTTAATCTAAGCAAGTTAACAGAAAGAGAGAGAAAGGACAGAGGGAAAAATACCACCAAGAAAAAGAACAACGGGTTTAACATTTCAGGTCAACAGTGTCAAGTGTCCCTGCCCAAGAGCGCAACAATTTTTGTATGGTATCAAATAATTTTACGTATCAAAAGCTATTACAATACACTAGAAGACAAACAAAAAAGTTTCTGAAAGTATGAGCCAGCTAACCAAGACCCAAGCTTTTGATGACAGCTAACAATATGGCCTAACAACATTTAAGCAGAAGGGTTACAGAGGTATACTATACTAGGTTGGAGGGTAAATATTTCTATTAAAACAATTTGCAGCACTCAGCATCTAAAATTTGATTTAATCATGAAAAGACCAGTGACCAGTTGCTCACCAACCCCTTGCATGTTGCTCCCAGTGGCCTCAAAGCAGGTGCTTATTTTTTAATTCTTTGGATGCAAATGTTGGTTGCAGAAACAAGATGTACTGCCAAAGAGAATCTCCTGTAAGCTGCCAATCCATAGAGGATCTACCAAATAGCAAACAACAGCCGTTATTTAGCACCCCAAAAAAATTATTCATGCTTGTGTTGCTCCCTCTTTTTACAATTTAGTGTGGCTCATAGGTACAAAAAGGTTGGGGACCCCTGATGTAGACAATGGCTTTTAAAAACAATTTCCAACCGGTTTTTAATTTTTTTCTCCTTTGTAGTGTTATTCTCACCAGGCAGTTGTTCAAAAACTAAAAGAGGAATAGGAAAGGGTTTGAATAACATAAATAAATAATAAACACTATAATAAAAAATATGAATAGCCAATGACACTTTTAGCATACCTTTATTGATAGCTAAATTGGTAACCAAGCCTATTATTTCAATGTATGTGAATGTTTTATAATCGATTCCCCAGAGACCGATCAAGCAATAGCAGAGAAACACAAAAAAACATAAAGGGTGATTGGTGTTCAATCCAATCTAATGTCCATTGTATTCTGGTTCAAGAGGTTTCCCACCATCTCTTCCTTTTTGGAAAAACATTAGCGTGTTGAACTTCCTTAGGGAAACAGGGCCCGTACTTTTAAGTGACTGAGACAAAGCAAGCAACCGGAAACAGGAAAATTGATAAACTATTATGAATGAAGCTAGATTTATTAGACACGCGAGAACAATACATAAGCTTGCACTTTAGCATTTAAAAAAGAAATGATCGGCTAGCCGGAGGAATAATTATATGTGGTACTTCAGAAGTGAAGCATGTTTTTCTAACTTCATATCAATTTTTATGCTTTACACAAAACTCAAGATGCTTTCATGTATGTAAGTTGTCATCACAGTTTGCGGGAACCATCACCTATAAAAAAAAATGCTTTGGGTGTTTAAAAAATATTTAATTTTTTGCTTTCAGTTGCTTAAATATTTAATAATCTGTGAGTTTCTCAACCTAACCTAATTTTTTAGTGCTGTGAATTGTGAACAGATTTCAACTACTCTAAGGGGGGCATTTGCTAATACTCATTTTTCTTTTTTCCATGATTTGTGGGGTTTTTTTGCTTGCACTAAAACTTGATTTTTTTCATGTTAAAAAAAAACTACAAATTTCTTTTTTGATTTATAAAGGGAAAAAAACCATGAAAACCCCTAATACAAAACTTTGCCATCTAAAAGTTGTCAAGGTCATAGGCATCATTAGGTACTTGCCCAACATTACCCTTAAGTCTAGGAAGAATATTTTGTGGATTGGTCAGATTCTACTTATACAAATAATTCCTATCACAGATATTCCACTGGCTATTTATCATCAGCTGAAAAGCCTTCTGGCTCACTGGATGATCAATTTCTCAGCCAAATGCATGACAGACTGGATCTGTGAAGGTACTGGATATCTGTTAAGCCATATGTGTGGTCAAACTGTCCACAAACACAGTTGCGGAAAAATGTCATAAGACCAGCTGCTGGCTACACAAAGGCAGATAAGCCAAAGTCCAAAATAAAGACTTTTGTATTTTGGTAGGGCTACTTTATTGGCCTTTGGGTCTGAAGAGCTGAATATACAACTGATGCTTGTAAGTGCAATACATTAGTTTTAATAAACTGCTTGTTACTCTTTTACACTATGGGTGTGTGCCCGTTTCTCTGCTTTTTTTTTTTTTTTTTTTTTTTTTTTTTTAGAGTTTCTAGTTCTGAACAAACTTTTAAGAAGGAAGCACTGGAAATAGATTCAATCTGGATCGTGTTTCGAACTTTTTATGAATTAAAGGCTCATCTTTAAACCATTGTGGTGGTCAATGAACTTTTGATTTGGTATTTATTGTCTGTTGTGTTTTGGTAAATACAGCTTCTTCTTCTTAGGATGTCCCTTTTCCTCCCATGGGCACTTCAGGCAGGACTATTAATGTGCATAGCTTTTGAATATCCTTCCTCCGGATATTAGAAATTACATGATGTGTGAAATGTACAGTATATCTGATTTCAAAACATTTTTGCTTGTTATTTTTTTACAAAAGCAACTAAACACCAAATTCAGACATGGTACTTTGTGGACCCACAAACACAGACCAAATCCCCCACCACCTAGCCATAAAGAAGACAATTTGTTATCATATCTTTATAATAATATCACACCCAAATAATGTGCAGAAATACTAAACATAATGTTATGTGCTGATTCCCAACACATGCTCTGTGCTGCTGTCAGTTACCTAAAGTTAGGGACCGGTACAAAATATACTGTATATATAGAATTGTAGATTGTAAGCTCTTTTGGGCAGGGCCCTCTTCACCTCTTGTATCGGTTATTGATTGCTTTATATGTTACTCTGTATGTCCAATGTATGTAACCCACATATTGTACAGCGCTGCGGAATATGTTGGCGCTTTATAAATAATTGTTAATAATAATAATAATTTAAAAGTCATGCTATATGGCAGATTAGTAATTAATTCAGATTCCTATTTAGCTTAGAAACCAATGTGGCTAGCATCAGAATTAAGTAAGTAGCATCAGATTCTATCACATGTAAGTCTCATTTTCTGCTTGATTATTTGCAAGGACTCCTAAGCTTAGCAACAGCTGCCCGCAGAATGCAAGTGTTGCAGAAACTGCTAAAAAAAAAATCCAAGATGGCAACCCCCTGTGAACAACTCTGAAAGGCCTGGGTCATTGATATTATAGACAGTCTGAAATTTCAGTCTGGTATATTAAGTGTGGTATATAAAATATGCATATTTGATTTAGGTTCAAGTTAGTATTTAGAAGGCAAAGTCTTGCTTTCCCTTTAAAGATGCAGAAGCCATTGCAGCATGCATCTGCTCCTTCCCTTTTGATATACATAATTAAAGCACTATACACAGACCTTATTACTCATATGCTATTTAGGCTCGCCTTCATAGTCTGCAAAGCATTAGCCAGTTCCTCATCTCCCACATCTGTGGCAAAAATATTTTTTCCTTCTATTTTTCTTTCTAACATGAAAGTCTGGACCGGTATGCATTATATAAACAAAAGTGAAGCCTACTTTCCTTTAAGGTAGAAAGATTTTACTAAAATCTTAACCCCTTTACTTATCCACAGGAAACAGATGAGGATTCATTCTTTTCCTGCATCAAGGAACTGATGACAACACCATCTCACTATCACTGCCAGATGGCAACCATCTAACTCTGTGAAAACAACCGAGCACCATTTCTGGATGCCTGCCCATTACAACAATTCTTTTTATTACAGGCTGGAAATGGTAGGATTTGGGGATTTATTACTGCCCATGCTGAAAAAAAAATATATATAAAGGGGTTCTTCACCATAAGCAACCATAAGGAAAAAGAAACAATCCTGTGATCACTGTTGTCAGGAAATGAAAAGACATTTGGCACAGTAAATGCATTATTATTCAGTGCTGTAAAATGGCAGGTTTAATCAAGGCTTATCCAGATATATTCACAATGACACCTCATTTAGAGCAATGATTTAATCGTGCCTTACAGGGTACTGAAGGTAACACATCTATTGCATCACCCATCGCTTGGAAAATCCAGTTACTGATACTGTACTATACTAAGTGGGATGGAAAAGGCCATCGAAAGTGAACTTGTGCTTTTCACACACTAGTCTGACCTCTTCTCTTAAAAGGATATTGTGACAGTCTGACCATGCAGTTTATTGTTGGAACATTCATTACCTGCCCATGGGATGGAGAATAGTACTGACTAAACTGTTTTACCACTTGAGTCATGCCCCACTCAAACAGACACTAGGCAGCTACTATATCTCCCCACACCCACCTATAAGTCACAGTTATGCTTTCTGTTCTATGCAAGACAATTTCCTTAAGCCTTTGCTTTATTTACTCCCTAAAAGAAAGTAGCATGCAATTTATGTCAAAAAAACATGGAAAAATAGTCACATTTGTTGCCTCACAATATTTTTAATTTACCAGCTACTAAATAACACATAGCACTAATGACCCTAGTTTGTTGGCAAGGGAATTCTGCCAGACAAAAACTACCGCAGTCAAACATAGCAAGTGTCTGCAGAGGGTGCTAGAAGTTTGCAACTTTGGGATATTTAACTGACTATTACAATGTGCTTCAAAATCAAGTTTAGGATACCATAACATTAAATGTGACTGTACATGGGCAGATTTCAGGTGCCGATTTGAGTCCTTTAGACCGATTCAGCATTTTATCTGCCTGTGTATGGGGACCTGTCGGCCCTACCTGGCCGATATCTGGACGAAAATTGGCTAGGTGTTAATCAGTCCTTGCTCCGACTTTTTTTTATCCCCTACATTGTAATGCGATTGTTTGGCTCTAGAACCAAACGATTGCATTAGCACGATATCGCCCATCCAAGGTGGGTATATATTCACTCATATGGTGTCCTCGCCAAGCAAGCAAATCTTACTGTGTATGACCACTTTTAGACTGAGCTAAATTCAGAAAATGTTCAGCGTCTAAGGAAATCCGGGCAGGACTTAAGTAAATGTCACATCGATCAGCCAATCACAGATTGTCACATTATTACCTGTCCCTCTGATGTCATAATTACACTTCCGAAATGTCAACCCTAGCCTGCTGTAAGATGCCATAGACAATATTTTTGTTGTGCTTGTTGAAGGCTTTTTGAGCCCATGTGCAGTTGAAATGCCAGGGTCTATTTCAATGTCAGTTCGGGCCTGGCCTGCAGCCTCACACAAAACACAGTTTCAAACACATCTGGATAACCCTTGTGTCCCATGATCCTCAGAATGGAGACACAGCATTTCCACAGCAAAAGGCTAATGGCAGTAGCAACATATGCCAGGTACTGTCTCACTGACATTTGACTACCTCAACTGACAGCTATTTGCTTTGTTTTATAAAAATCCCATCCACAAACATTGTCAAACTATGTTTTTTTAAACCACAAGTTCCCTGCTTAAAGCATCACATTATTTTATCAACAAAATCAGAAAATAAACTAGCATAGCATATGCTATACAAGCCAACCTATTTCTGTTTATTTATAGGGGTAGGGGCTACTACATGGATTGTTTAATAAATAGACTCCAATGAAACTGTATTTTTAATATTTAAAAATAAATGTGTACATAAATACACACTTTAATATACCCCACCAGAAATTAAAAGCTAGCAAAATTAATGTTTAAAACACAAAAAAAAACAGTTCAATGGGCAAACCTAGTCTTTGTTAATTCACTTTGACATAAATTCACTTTCCTGCAGAACTCAACATAGACTGCTCAGTGCAAATGTGCTTTCTGTGTCACAGCAGGTAGATTGCATTTCACATAGAAAGCACTTAGCAGTGCAATGTTAATTTTTAATTCTATTTTTCATGCAGATATCTTTCACTAGGATTTAGCAGGGTTTTTTCCAGTTTTATTTCCCCAGGAAAAAAAATACACCGTCTTTATAAAGTAGCCCATGCATACGTTTTGTTGTGGTGCAGATGTTTTTTTGGAAAGTGAGCGTACGCTCATGGTTTCACCATTTCCATGCAGCACATCAAAAACAAGTGTGTGAACACTCATGGATGAAAGTATCAAACACTCCTGAGATTTCAAGTGGAAATAGCTGGCTGATATTTCTCCAGGCAGACAGGAATGCCCGTGATTCTGAAGCCTGAGTAAATAAAAGAGGTCCTTATTTCCTAATTTTGCTGGCTGGCCATGCTGCAGCAGTCTCTGTGTTGTTGCCAAAGGGGATGCAAAGCTGGAACAACACCCAGCAGCTAAAGAACTGTCTTTGTTAGCAAGCCAGGCTTTCCTGACCATCTTCTGGCAATAAAACTGCCATATCCTGCAAGAAAGACCTCCATCTTAAGCCTGATCATTCCGTAGACTGTCTAATAGGGCTACACACAGATTCTGCCTGATTTGTGCTGGAAGGGGACAGCTGGAAACTCAGTTAGTAGCAATGTAACACCTGCTCAGTCATATTTATGGGGGAAATTGCTAGATACCAGCTTAATTCTCTTGTGGTATTGCGTTATATTTTTAACACACAATGAAGCAGGTAAAAAGAATCAGACAGAGGAAAAAAAAACCACTGGTATTTAACCCTGTTGCACCAGTCATTTAATAATATAGAAATGGCCTGGTGGATCTTTTATACATTTAAAACCATACAACTGAATGCTATTAAGGACTTGCACACACACATACACACTCAGCTCGTCCACATGCAGTGACACTGGCAATCTGGTCAGTGCAGGCTACCGATTCATGCAGTCTAATCTCTGTTATCACATATCAGATTAGGAATAGGGGGAAAGGGGGGCAATGTGTGTCCATTTAAACACCGAGTGTGGCAGGGCTGATGTAAAGAGTTTTAGCTGATGAACGCCTCACTGTTACATAGTATCACAAACAACCTTTTTTCTATTTCCACTAAGAAATGAACAGCTTCACTTATTGAGACATTTCTTCATTATGTGGCATTAGTTTTCTAAATCCTTTGTGTGAGCGATTCCTGGGTGGGGGGTTAATCACACAACTTTTTTTCCAAAGGAGTGACTTTGGCCTTATAGCTGGAAGACTAAAGAATAAGATTATTGGGAAACTGTAGCTTCCTTGACTGCCTAAAAATAAAACATAAATGAATGGGACTGCTCATTGTGGAGAGACTTGTGAATCACTATTGGAAGCATCTGTTCCACGATACGCTAGGAAGCTATAAAGAATGTGGGTTGTCGATTCTCTTCCTTTTTTAAAAAAATGTTATAATAATATTACATTTTAAAATACTAATGTTGCTGTCAGTGGTTGTGACAAGGTAAGGAACAAGGAAACATACTATTCAGTCAGTTGGGTGGAACTAATGGGCTAAATGAGCCCATCTGTATATTCAGGCTCCCTATACCTGATTAGAATTAAGGCTGTTTGCTTAATAAGTGTTTGCCAATTATCCCTGCCACAATATGTCTACAAATATAGTTATTTAAAGGGGCAGTATACCCCCTTTTTAATTAAAATGTCCACACACTATTTAAGCCAGAGGTGCTGCAGAAGGACGTTATTGTCCTCTTGGTAGCACCCAAGTAGGTATCCCTTAGAACCCTAGGCCATTATTTTACCAGGAATGCTAAGAGTTTTTTGAATGAAATAACAGCCACATGAAGGATTCGAGTTCCATGGTTGGGTAGCACTCCACAGGAAAACAGAGTATATCAGTCTCATTCTGCAGTGATAATGTGAGTTGAGAGAATAGGTTGCATCGTCCTCTACACTGTCAAGAGAGTACCAGCCCACATCCCATATAAAAGGGCACTGGATGAAAGAAAGGCATGAATGGATATTCAAAAAAGGAGGTAAACCACACCAAATGCTGTTTAACGTTTGTGTTTAATGTCATTTTAGGCAAATATATAAAATGTTTTGATCCAGTATAGTTTATTAACACTATAACAGAAAGCATACAATTTGTTGGAACCAAGTAACCTAGATAACCAAGATAGATTGACTGATGATGCCACCAGTTATGTCCCATAATTTCATATGTACACCCACACTGTATAAGCTGAAAGGCCTGGCTTCAGGAAAAGGAATCAGTACAATTAAGGGAAAAGCTTATCTCCTTTACCCATAACTAAGGGGTACCCTAGGGCACATATATCCATCACTTGCACCTGTAATATGTAGTCACATCTTAAGTACAGGGCTTGTTTTAATACATTTCCCTATTATTTTATTGAAGATCATAAATAGATTGGTTCAGAAAGTCCATTTATAAAACAATATAAAGTGTATAACTTTGCAGCTGTTACAATAATACGTTAATTGCTAGCAAAGAGAGAATAAGAAATTCTAGCAATTTATACATCAAACCTGAGAGTCAGTGGCCAGGCTTACAGTACTGTTTTTGGTAAATGATCCTAAATCATAAAGTCTTTTATTGCCATTGGAATGATCTGTGTGTGTATATTTGTTGTATTGTAGCAATGAGCTTGTACACAGATACCCGGTAGCCAACTTTGTTTAAGTATGAATAATACATGTTTATAGAGGATCATTAGTTTGAAGTTTGACTAATAGAGAAGCAAGTGAAGGGACTGGCAAAGTGCCATGGCAGAGAAGCTAAGGTGTATGAGACTGGCACACTACACTAGTAATGTACTTTTACCTGTTACTGTCATGATTAGCAACTAGAGGAAGAAAAGAGAAAAAAAAGGGTAAAAAAGAACTTATAAGCGTATTTTGTATGTTCTCCCCAGCAGGCTGTGTTGATCTACTTTAACACCTAAGCCAGTTTTCTGAAATGCCAGGCTCGCCTCCTAACAGCCCTTCTGGGACTGTGTATCATGCATGTGCAGTACTGCAGAGCAAGTTTACTTAAAATATACCTGCATTTACAATAGATGCTTTGTAAGTAGCTAAAACCAATTGATTTACAAATCCAGCACACATAGCATCAGGGGAATTTTTTTCTTCTTGAAGGAACCCACTGAGAGTAAGGCTCCTAGAAAATAGTTATCATTTCCAGAGATTTACTTTGGGTAAAAAAACAGCAGTTTAAATATCTGCTGCTGTGCCCGCTATAAGTGTAGCCAGAAAGGAAAATCAAAAGGGAAGAAATAACATGGATGGGGCAGATAAGTGATACAAACAACATAAGCATGCTTTCCATGTTAATACATCACACTGAGTGACAGCATTATACTGTGGGACTGGAGAGAAAAGCAGAGTACCAAGCGCACTTAAAGAGATACTGACGCTAAAAATTAACTCTACAAAATATTAATGTACATTAAAATTTCTTATAGGTCACGTTGATCGGTCTTCGCCGTCAGGTCTGGTTTTGTAAGTAATTGTTACTGGAAGTTCCTAAACTTGACTGTGCCTTCTCAACCTGTCAGTTATAGCTTCTAATGCTAATGGACTATTGCTGCATAAATATGGCAGCCCCCTCAGAGGAACATGGGGGATCAGATAGGTAATTTAAAATCACTGGGCAACTACCGTATTTTCCGGCGACTGGGCATATAAGATGACCCAACTTTTCCAGTTAAAATATCCTTAAGCTCCCCCCTGCAGCGTCCTAAAGCTCGTCCTCCCCCAACATCATCCAGCTCCCCCTAGCATCCTCCCCAACATCCTCCCCCACATACCTCAGCTCCCCCCCCAGCGTCCTCCACCACCCCTCCCGTTCTCCTGCTATGTCCGACTGTTTCCTCCGGCTGCTTCATCCCCCCGTCTTGCCGCTGCTCTTTTATTAGGTTGCGCCCCATGCGTGCTGACGTCACGTGTACGCACGGGGCGCAACCAGTAAAATTACCTGCTGACCACCAATGAACCAAGGGCCTGTAACTCTTTAAAGGGGGCCCGTGCTTAAAAACTGTATCACAGCCAGCCCCCCTTCGATCGGCTGGGCTCGAGACAACTGTTCCCACTCTTTCCTCCGGTTGCTTCATCCCCCCGTCTTGCCGCTGCTCTTTTATTAGGTTGCGCCCCATGCGTGCTGACGTCACGTGTACGCACGCTCTTTAAAGGGGGCCCGTGCTTAAAAACTGTATCACAGCCAGGCCCCCTTCGATCGGCTGGGCTCGGGACAACTGTTCCCACTGTGCCCCCCTGATGGCGGCCCTGCATATGAAGCAAGTACCCGGCGTATAAGACGACTCCCGACTTTGACACGGATTTTTCGGGGTTAAAAAGTCACCTTATACGCCGGAAAATACGGTATTTTTAAGGCAACATTATAAAAAGTATGCAAAGATGATGTTATGATGTAAAATAGGCTTCATTTATGGTGTCAGTATCTCTTTAATGCAGAAATGGCTGCTCAAACATAAGACTGCATCCCTTGTTAGGGGGGAATTCACAAAATGTTGGTAAAATAAAATGCTTTAAAAATGTCATAAAAAACATTTTTCTCAGACTTATTCACAGACCAGTTTTCCATAACTTTTCTGTCTCTACCAAAAATGTTCAATAAATGTCTTTAAGAAGTGGGCATGGCTATTGTGTACAACCTTTTTGAGAATTAGGCATACCCACAACATTTTATACCGCCAAAATGTCTCCACCAAAACAAAAATGTCTACTTGACAGAAAATACCCTGTCATAGACAATACTAAGAATTGCCTCTGCCAAAACACACAGACAATTATTAGTAAATGATCATTAACATTGTCCATACAGCATTTATCTGCATAAATGGCACATCACAGCCCACTGGGCTCTTTGGGTCCTCTAGGCCTTAGTGCCTTTGCAACCAGTAAAGATTCTACTTAAAATAAATTTGTGCTGCACTCCCTAAATGTTTATTGCAACTGCCCGGATACTGGTAAATATAGTAAATAGAATGACATAGTACTGCACTCGAAGGGACTGCTTGTGAAAAAAAATCAACACTTATTGAAAAAATCTAATGTTTTGAACACCAACTGTGCTCTTTCTCAAGGAAAGTAAACCAGACTGTAACCCACACAACTGCTAAACACCTTATGTGTGGATGGTGCCAAGTACCTCTGGTTGCCATAGAAACCACTATAAACAAACATGTAGATCTGTATTTAGAATTGAAAATAGCTAACATCGGTGCAAAGGTGGCCATACACGTGTAGATTACCTGTACAACTGGGCTTATCTTGAAACAATCATTTAAAAGTATGATTTGTCCATCAATGAAAACCACCATTTCAAGCTAGTTGAAGCTAGGAAAACTGTAGGCAGCTGCTTGCTTGGCCCTGCAAACAATTCGATAAATGTAATCGTTAATGACAAAAATTTGAAACCTGCACAATTGATTTTCTAACCAATGTGCCCACTAACCTTACTATGATTTGGTGAATTTGTCAGATCGCACTGAAATTGGTTGTAAAGGATAAAAATATAATTACGTGTATGGCCAGCTTAATATAAAGAAAAAAAAAACCTATACACATACATAGAAACAATAGCAAATAAAGTCGCAAATAAAGTGCCTGAAAACATGTGCTGTTTGCAACATTGTTCATAGAAAAAGTATCCAAAAAGTATCCAATGTCAAGGATCAAGCTCCTGATGACTCCACGTGTTCTGTAGCCCTAAAGAACCCCGAAAAACACGCACATCCGGTTTTTAAAGAATAATGAAACCAAATTCATGACACGCGGCTGTTTATAAGCATCCCAAACACTTTAGTGCACTGTAGAGTGCACAAATGAGGGTGTATTTATTAACACTGGAAACATCACGGGTGATGTTGCCTATAGCAACCAGTCAGATCTTTGCTTTTGTTTTCTAACTCGTCAGTGACCGTTCAAATATAATTTCTGATTGGTTGCTATGGGCACCTCACCGGTCATGTTTGTCTCTAACCCTTCATTTATAGTGGACTCTACCATCTGAACCCAGAGTATTTCACAGAAGTGTTCATCTGCTTCATTAGACCCTATAGTCTCTCTCTCTCTCCAGCGAAAGCTGGTGTTGTGGTCTAATTTGCCCTAGTAGGTATCACATTGTATGTGTGCGCCAACACTTAAATACTAATCTAATGAATCACTTCAGTCATCTATAGCAAAATTAGACTTTTAATTTCATTCATATATTTGCTGCTTAGTTGTTAGTCATTAAGTGCAGACATTCATTTTGAGGTTACAGTGCCTGTAAGCAAACACACTATTATGCATTCTTTTTCTCCCACACTACTTCCTGTTACAGTTAGAGCTGCATTATTTCCTGTCAGCTGATCTCTGAGGGAGCACACAGCCCATCACTAAATGGTGGCTCAAGGAAAAAGATATAACAGAGCAATATTTACTGATGAAAATATGGTTAAGAATCTCTAACCTATATACATTAACTGTTGGTGTAGTATTCATTCTGAGGGTATTGTTTTCCTTTAAGCTGAAAAAACACATCCCACCTACCCACTGAATTATGAGTGAATCCAGGAATCAGGCCTTCTCTTAGAGCCGTAATATAACCACAGCTAATTTTCTTCACATCTCTAGCACTTTCCTTCGCTCACTCAGGCCTCTCATAACTTATTTAACTGCTTGAAAACTAATACCCTCTGCACAGCGGTTAAAGAAGAAATGTGAACTTTAACAATTAATTTATAATTTACAGATGTTTTTAAAATCTATCAATATTTCAAGAGGGCTCTTAAAGGGCCACTTAATACCAATGCCAACAGTGTTTGCAGGGTCCTCCCGTTTATTAACCAGATAATTTGCTTTCTTAGTTGTTTAATGCCAAATAAGAACTCGGCTTCATTAATTTATAGCTTGTACAACCTGACAACTCTGACAGAGATTTTCCTTTTAGGCAAAATTATAATTAGTGCTTTGCTGTATTGCTTTGCTGTTTTCTCTATTTCATTTGTAAAAGACAAAAATAGGCTGAGGAGCAGCTTGTATGGGGGCCCTGAACATCATACTGGGGTCCTCACAAGTCACATTATAACCCATTTGTTCTGGAATATGAGATCTGTTGCAGAGCACTTTGTATATTGCAAAAATTTCCTGAAAGCAAAAAACACTGTATGCATTTTTTGAACAACAACAAAAACTTTTTTATTCTGTAACCCTTGTTGTTTATTTAGTTTTTTCCCAGTTTGTTATAATGAATTAATAAATTATAATGACAATTATATTATTATTATATATATATTATTATTGATGATGAAGCTGATGAATGGTGGAGCAACCCTATTAAACAAACACAAAAAAAATTAATGCTAAACGACATAAATAAAGCTTGATTCAAGCCCTTCAGGTTTCGTGCAAAAGTTTCCAGAAGGCAAAATAGGTTTCTGCTAGCAACCCTGACTATACATACCACTACAGCCATATCCTACCCTGTCTAGGGATGAATTATATTACTAATATTTTTAGTTCAATAAAAATATCTACAGATCAGCTAGTGAGAAACTAAGGTTTAGCAATTAGTTCTTGAAAGTTTTAATCAGCAGCCAAAGGGTTACTACCAAGAGAATAGTGGATGGGGCTACAATTCATTAGGACCTAGTTACAGTGAGGGGGAAAAAAGTTTTTTGTTGCCCGACCTTAGCCTGCACTTTACACAAGTGTTTTTCTCCTTCCCTTTTTTCTGACAGTATTAAGGGAAGGAACAATGCTTGCTGATGGCAAAGTTAAACTCTACTTTTCATTCTACTTTCTTTGTGGCTTTGTTCCAATAAGGAGAGGAAAATATCCCTGCTCAGAAAGAAATGAAAGGAGATCTGACTAAGAGCTTCTGTCCCTGACAGTTTCCAGTCAGGAAGCTTGCTGGAACTCTTAACTGCTTGAAACCAAGGTTGCTCCAGACAGCAGACATATTATACCTCTGTTTTGTAAAGCCCTGAAACGTATGCCACTTCCTCCCTGTTGCCTTGGCTTTGCAGTATGAAATACAGTAAATTAAGTGCTCTCTTGTCACGGTTGCAGAGGAGATTTCACATCATGGAACCATTTTTGTATCTTTATAAATATTGGCTTGATTTGCTTCCTGTCTAAATCCTCTCAAGGTGCCTTATTTCTTGCTACCATGGGCTATTTTCAAGTCAAAGCATTTAAAGGGTTCCGCGTTTATAAACACACTAATTTGATAGCAAAACTCTCACCTCGAGCTTCCTGCACATCTAAACATCTAAAGCAATGATTGAATGAACACAACTTCATGCAAGGAACTTGGTGGTTGAGGGAAGAATGAGTTTCATAAGCTTGTACATTTTAACTTACCGTACTGATTTTATAATTTAAATAATATGAAACTGGCAAGCAGCAGTCAATATGGAGAGGAAAGAATTTAATTGCTTTGGAAAACTTTTTTTTTTCTTACCACTGTAGCTGACACTACAGCTATAAAAGTATATTTCCCATTGAGATTATGTTGTCACATATCTTCAGATTTTCATATACTGCCAGGGATTAAGTGAGATGACATCTCCGCACCATTATGTGCCCTTGAATACACACTCCCAGTACCATCAGTAAAAGGGCAGTATGACAAGAGATCTGAATAACCGGCAGCAAGGATAACAGAGTCAAATTTAAATATGATTCAGAAGTGTGAAGAGAAGGGTTAAGAGACATGGCTGGGGCTGAACTTTCTGTTTGAAGAGACCCTAAGAGAATAGTACCCTGTGATAAATAGGAGCTTGGTCAGGAGGGAGAGGAAGTCCTTGGAAGAAATGACAATGTAAACTGGCTTTAAGGTTGAATGCTTACAAATGAGAAATTCCCTGTAGAGCATAGGTTCCCCTATCATTCATCTAACTGCAGGGGGCAAAAAGCAGTGGATATGGGACGCAGCCCGAAGGCTAATTATATTAATTGTTGCAATGAATGCTTAAGTGCTATCATCTACAGCACTGTAACCTTTGCTTTGTATACCTGATACCTTTTCATGACTTGCAGTTGCCCTGATCAAATGGTTTATGTTAGGGGGCTTGTTGTATGTTAAGTGGGGGATAGAATTAAAGAAGTCTGAAAACCACTGCTACAGAAGTTTATTTTACAGTGTCCCCTTAGAGATGCTGTATTCTATATTTGGTTTGGAATAATATAGCCAGACATTATACTTTCCCACGTAGAAAAAATTAGACTGTTCAGTGCTGGACTGGGGTGTCTGGGCCCACCGGGGCTGCCACCTTGGGGCTCCTACCCTAGTCATGAACTCCTCCAAACCATACAAGCTACAACCCCACCCCCTGCATGCCACTGCGTCATGTACCTTTTACTTGTCACCACCACCCGGATTGCATGCGGCGTCACATTCCTTTTATTGGGGTGGAACGCCCAAGCTTCTGGAAGACAGTGGGTTTGGGATGGCATTGCCCACAAGGGCCTGGCCTCCCCGAGTTATTTCCCGGCACAGCCGACCCTGTAGCTGTTCCAGATTTAATCTTTATTTTAATATGTGGTTAGCGAGTAGTAACTGACCAATTTTAACTTAGAAAAGTGATTATTATTTTAACAAAACCCCAGCATTTACATTTTGCCAAAACATACACTGTGAATTGCTGCAAAATAGAATTTCCCATCTTTCCTCCACTGCTACACTTTCAAATAATCCTCACAATTTAAAATTGTTCCAGCAAAGCAATGCATTTTCAAATGGCTCAGAGTTTATCCATGAACAACTTTAATTACATTCACGCATTAAATGCTTTGATAGCAAGACTTAACATAAGTATAGTATACATTAAAGTGATAGCGGAATCAAATATTTCACTAGGTGAAATCCAGCACACAAGTGAATGTATCTAGAGAGCAAAAATAATTAATATAGGGTCACTTAATCAATATCATTAAGGAGGGAGAATTATGGTGTTCCTGTTAATTTTTTTTTGTGATCATACCTGTTGGGACAATTCCCCAACAGAATGCTGGATGATATTCTTAAGTAAAATATGTTTTTGTGTGTTTGTTATTTTTTTTTATCCATGCTTCCATCAGCTCCTTATGATAAAGTCACTGCACCTCATCTAAAAACCTGGCCTAATGAGTGAATCACAAGTGATCCCAGCCATGTCTCCAAGGCAATATGTATGTCCAGAGTATAAACCTTATGGAGATATCACAGTAGGAGCAAAATGACAAACTCAAGAGTCAGTATAATATATATATATATATATATATATATATATATATATATATATATATGTGCTGTTTCTCATCATTTTTTCATTCATAATGCTACATAAAACTCAATTTAGAAGAAAGTAGAATACATAATGGTTTTTTAAAAGTACCATATTCAAAATGACATAGAAAAGATCTCCTAAAAGAACATAAACATAGATGATGTAACTAATAAACTGTAAAGGACTTTCTTATACAAATGCCGAAATGCTAATTCCAATCTGAAGTGATCTGAATATCCTCAATTTAAAGGAAACTGTAACTTCCTCTTTGTTATGTCAAAATCTGTTCAAGGCCCTGAAAAGTTAGACCCTCTACCCTTCTATTATGACATTCATTGAAATGTTTAATACAATGATCAGCTTTACCCATTTTTAGGTTTTTGAAATGCTCAGAAACACTTACCAACCATGCATTCATAAATGAAAAAAAAGATCATTAATGTTGTCACTTGTCTGGATTTTATATTAAAAGGTCTAGTAGGAAAACAGGACTACTCTGTATTCAGTCTGTGTATAGTTTAGTACTTGTGGTGCCATTCATTGCTAATATTTTTGCTAGCTAATCCACTTGTGTTTATTTGGGAAATTTAAGGTAAAAAGGATTTTTTTTGCTGTCTGTAGCATACATTGAAAGACGGGATAGGACTTAGAGAACCTAATATGTATTTTTCTTACTGCAATTTTAAAATATATTTCAAGGTAAATATATCTCAAAGTAAAGTATCAGATTCTAAATTTTGATTAAGGGCACTTGTGCCCAAAATGCATCAAGTTTTTGGGTCTTGTTGTAGGGCACTAATTGTATAATTTGTATAGAATATAGTTCTTGTTTTTATGGAAGATCCAGTTGTTGTGACTCACTTTTTTGTACAATTTCATATATTATCTACATTATAGATTATACTTTATATAGCGCATTTTGGCAAAAACACATTGCTTGCATAACGTCTTTTCCCTACTACAATCTTATACAGATAAAAGCATACACATCAATTAAACATGTATAATTAAAAAAATAAAATCAGAAGTGTTAAAGTAAAACTAAAAGTGACCTCTCTTTAATGAAAAAAAAAGAAAAATAATGAATGTTTCCATGTGTTGCTTTAAATCAGTCACAAATTCTCATTCATTCAGACGAATAGTCTGTATAAACATTTTTGAAGATCCTATCATATTTTGGAAAAGGATTTCGAGTTTTAGTATTTCCTGATATGTCAGTAAATTTCCTTCAACAATATGTATGGTGGTAAAATAACAATCGAACAATATGATAAAATATAGATACGGGTTATAAAAAAATAAGCCTTTATATATAAAGTGGTATTTTTAAAACCTCACAGACAAACTAAATGAATAGAGAATGTAAACGAATAAGAAAGGTGGCAATTTTTCCTTGGGTTTCACAGCATGATTAGCAAACATGGAAATTCCGCATCAAAGGACCAAATCCAACTTTGATATGCATCAAATAGTTTTTGAGTGACAAAATAAGACACAAATTTCTCTTGAACAGATTGCCTACTACAGATCATAAATATGATCTGGAGAGTATCAACCCTGTCCCTTCAAAAAACAAACAAACTGGCTTTTCAAAGCAGGCGCTGTATTTTTGCTCCCCTACCCCCAGATGATCAGCACAGCAGAGAACAAGTGGCCTGAGGGTGAGTTCTCCCCAGGGACTGAAGACATATATCTGCTATTGTCCACACTTCAACACCCCTCTAGCACTTCCCCAACACCATCTTGGCCAACACAATGGTACGCCATCAGATCCAGCAGCTCTCCCTCCAGAGTCTCCTAGCCACCTGCATTTAAGTCTCACAAATTACACACATACTTCTTGGGGGAGGGTTTTGGGGCTGACAAATGTACACATTTTTATTATGCTTTTTTATATTTTTGTTTCAGAGCGTGAGCTATACAATCACCTTGGCAAACTTTAGGAAAGCTTTGGAGCTTGAGAATCCTGAACTGAAAAACAACCTATTTTGATTGCTTTATGATTTGTACTTTCTAGAAATATATGGGTTTTCTAAGGTCAGCACAGTGGTGGGGGGCCTTTTTTACCTTGTAAACTAAAGTGTGATTATTTATGACGTTGAGCTTTCAAAAGTTCAAATTTTAAATATTTTTACACAATACCACACCACCACAAATCATGCCAAAATTATATTATATATACATACATACATACACACACACACACACACACACACTCTGACATGCCTATGGGAAGAGAGTTGCCTTTGTATTCACACCTTTGGTCCCAAGGTCTTTTTCAAGTAAAGAGCCAGAAGAAAAAGCAAGAACTAGCTTCCTTAGCCTGCTGAACAACAGCCTACACAAAAGCAGCTTCCATACTCTCATCTCTGAATGTTAAACCATGCCCCTTTTATAAAAGAGTGTTAGTCATCATTATTCCTTTTAAATGGGTGTTATACTTGTTTTTTGCCCCTTCTTTGAGTGGAATGAAGAAAGGAAATTATAAATGTACCAGAATACCTGCTATTTGTCATAGGCTTATGGTGCATGTGAGGTTTTTAATGAATTTTCTGAGGACTAGCCGAAAAGAATGCCTCTGAGAATACTGACTGGGAACTGTGGTGCTTATGGTAGATCTCTATGTGTGCCATTGTAACAGGGTGCAGCCTCTAATATAAAGAAGTCCCTTTGTGAGCCATAAGTCAATTGTTTCCTTTCACTACATTGAGAATGAACCGGCAGTGGCCCCCCTGCTGAATCCTTATTATTGTTGCAGTGAGTAAATGGTGCTGTATGCCTTAGACCTTACAGATGACTTTGACAGCATGTCTCCAATGCAATTATTGTTATCAACTGGCAGTGTGGTAACAAGACGGTGACATCTGGCAATGAGGAATAACAGATTTCATTTTAAGGCTAATGTAATCTTGATCATCTAAATACCCAATACCTGCCGCTAGTTGCTTTCCTTTTATATCAATGGGAAGAGGCACGAGCCACCCTGCATGGCAGATTATCACCCTAAAACACACACACCAGGATGACATACAACCATGTGTGACAAAAGCCCAAGAACGGTGACTAATACTGCTTCTCATCATTTATCACCACCATTTATCTTTTATACTTATTATTAACACTACATGATAAAGCCCCAACATATTCTGCAGCACTGTACTAAAATTCCGCAGCAGATCCCATAAAACACAACACAAAAATTGTTATGTTCTGGTTTAAAACAAGTAAACAAGAGTAGAAATTAATTTACTGCATCAGTGATCGATGTTTATGTTTAGGCAATTTTATTCCTCAGTATGGTAAAATTGGGCATCATCGCTGCAACCGATTATGTCCAATCTGTCACTGAATTTCAAATTGCCTTTTTGCTATTATTCAAGGAGCAATTTGAACAAATTAAAACCATCTAAAACTGAAGGAGAACAATTCTTGGAGAGAATCAATAGTCTGTTTCATCAGCCACTGCAGCTCAGTTTATTTCAGCACACATCTACTGTACTTTTTATTTCTCTGATGTAGTTTAGCAGAAAAAAGCTACACAGTGAACATTGTCTGTATTCTTTTTACTCTCATCTCATTCTTTGTAAGGGAAATCCCTTACCCTGGCTGCTTCACTAAACTAATAGGACCACCCCCGGGTAATAAGGTTGCTACATCTGGCTTTTAAGTTCTGTTCTTGTATTGACAGGATTACATTGCATTTTATTGCTGTGACTTTTTTTGAGACAAGTCAGTATGACAAACCACAACAAAATGTCTTCCTCTAAATCTATGGAAAGGTGTACACCAATAGACATATTACGGTGACTCTCTCCAAAGACAAAGGACTTTTTTTCTTTGAACAAACTGAAATTAAGAAATGCTAAGTGTGATCTGGTAGCAGGGTCGGACTGGCCCAGACCCACTCCCAGCCGGGCACTCCTCCAGGCTACCAGTCTCCCTCCCCCGACATGCTAAAGGGAGGGGTAAGCCGAGTGGTGGGGCCCCTGAGATGGCAGCCCAAGTGGACCCTGCACCCCCCAGTCTAACCCTGTTCGAATGTGGCCACAGAATCAGACTGGATACAATTGTTCTGTGTGTTGCTCAGTACACATTCACCTTAATCAGGGAAATTAGTCACCTGTGATAAATCTCTGCAACAGCGGGTGACTAATCTCCCTGAAAAGCCATTCCACTGGCAATAACTCTGGTGGAAAGGCCTACGCACAACTTCAGTTTCCCGAAAGTCATGCAAAGTTGCCTGCAGGAAGCGATGTATAGGCCCTTTTGATATACACATACACATACACAATATGAACAATCATGTGCCTTGTAGATTGTAAGCTTATTTGGGCAGGGCTCTCTTTTCACCTCTTGTATCGGTTATTGATTGCTTTATATGTTGGCGCTTTATAAATAAATGTTAATAATAATACTCGTGTTACATGTATTTAGCTTGATAAAAGTGTTGGTGGCTGCCATATTGCTTATAAATTAACAAACACAATTATGCACAGGCATAAGTGCCCATATAATACATAATAACAAATTTACAACCAGGATGCCAAGGTAAGTGGCAAAATAAATATAACTATCACCCTGTGAGGGGTTCTACTTGTGAAAGTCATAGTTTAAAGAACGTAACTAGAGAAACAACAAGGACCCAGTAGGAGAAGGATCACGCCGATGCTCAAAGAGCAGAATTTAGGATGAACATGCTGGAAAATGCATTCATTTGACAAATATCTAGGATTGTACACTGCACTTTTGCTTGGTTACTCTGTTATAAGTACATAGTAACATGGGAGAAGCCTCAAGCCCTCACAATATATCTGACAACCTAGATGAGGCAAAGCTAATATCTATCTAACACGACCCATTGGGTGCTCTGAGTTGCACCCTTTAAGGTAAGATCAATAAGAGAATTTATGATTGCTTTAAACTGCTGGATCTATAGGAGGAAATTAAATTGATTTGAGTAGACGTACTATACAAGGCAAGATTCTAAAAAGAGGAGGTGGTGTACTTTTAGGGCTATCTTGCAAATCAATAAAATGATTTTTATATGGCGCACACTCAATACGCACCAGGATTACACCACCTTCACTTATATACATATCAACCAAACTTGGTAATTATGATTTTATTATCACAAAGCATGCAAGGGTGAAGTTGTAAATGACAAAGTAACACATATCAAATGGAGGGAAAGAGAAGTAATTATTCCATTCTCTGCTTACTTTGTTTAATTTTAAAGTTCTATATTCTTTTCACTTGACTTTAAAGTGCATTTTAATAGTCTCTTAGAGAAAAGATTAAATGTTTTTCATGATTAAAGTGTGAGGGAGGAACATAATTACTGCTTTTATGGCACTATTTTTGTAATATGTTCAAAGATTCTGAATTCCAAGACAGCTGAAGTTAATGGATATTTTTTAATATTCATATTGGAGGCTCACCTTAAAATTACAATAAAGTAAGGGGGTGCAAATACTAGAAGCATGCAAATGGTAGTTTCTAACATGTTTTTTTAGGACGCTGGAAAGGAAGGAAAAAAAAGCATTTCTTACTGCAGGTCAAGAAGTAAATGTTCAGTATTTTACATCTTATCCTCCCAGTATTTGAAATGATACCTATTCAACCTGTGGTAACATCGTGCTGGAGGTTGATAAGAGACACAGGTTTACCAATTTCAACCCTACAAGGACAATATTAATACACCAAGCATTTAACAGTTCACTCTTAAAAAGAAAATAAAAAAGGTTCAAATGCCAGCCCCCTCCACGCTTACATTTAACCATGGGGTGGGAATCACAACTGTGTGCTCTACACAGACAAACGTCCTTTCAAAGACCAATGACTTTCTGCCAACCCTGGTAAGGTTTTCACCAAGCCTCATGCCATAAATGCTACTTTGCTGATTTAAAAAAACCTAGGACAGTTAGAAAGCTGTCAACATAAACTGCTGAGGTGCTGGTGGATAATAATAATAGGGTGCACGCAGTGTGCTACTCAGATGTTATGGGCGTGGCTTATGTGACATCATTGTGCTTAAATGGAATGGGGGATCTACTTAAGACGGGAGACTAGTGGCAAGAGTGGGAAAAATTCGGAAACCTTGACAGTTCTGCATGATAAGAGGCAGAGTAATAAAGCTGGGTTAGCAACTTCCTCTACCAATGTCTCTGGCCAAACAGGAATGTGTGCAGCTAAAGACCGAGCTAGATTGGCCTCATCTGAGCATGCTCCTGGTCAGACTGCTGTCCGAGCACCTGGGAGAGGACGTCAACCTCTTTGTGCTACTCTACCTGCTATTATGAATTTGATCTGGGCCATATTGAGGAGCATCCATGACATGGTTTGGGAGGGCCCACTCTAAAAAGGTTATAATCTTAAAGCACTTGTGATATTAAACAGATTAATGATCTTAATTAGTTTTTTTTGTTGCAGGTAAAATAATTCCTTTCTTATCATGCGTTTTTATTTTTAAAACAAAATATTTTAATTATTTAGTATGGTTTACAATAAAACTGCCAATAAACCTGAAGAAAAAAAAAAGAGAAGTAATCCTATGATAATTTCTCTTAGATCAGTCAGAAATAAGAAAATGAACCGCATACACATTAAAGGTCAGTAAAACATTTTGTTTGTGACTTGCATACTCATGTCAGCATCTGCTGGGCATCAATTAAAAGGAAATAAATAGCAACAAGAAAAGCAAACAAGTCATGCTTCAAAGGTCAGGAAAAAAAGTCACCTAAGTACTACAGCATGCCTAGTGAATTATGAAAGTGAAACATAAAGTAGATGTGGGAGTCTTTGGAGGAACATATGATATGAGGTTTGTTGTCAGTCTGAAAAAACATTCAGTTAAAGGAGAACTAAACTTGGAATCATTGTGGGGGTGTCAAATGCTAGGCATCCCCTATTGATTATAGTTGTTTACCTGGGCCAGTGCTCAATGTTAGCAGAAAACTGCACCACCCTGGGGTATTTAGTCTGATCTGCCTCGATCTTCTTCCTCCGGGCCTGGTCAGGCGATACACAATAGATTAAAAAGGCCAGCCAGAGAGAAGATGGAAGAAGTATTTGGCAACCATGGACTTCAACATAAATACCCCAAGTTGGTGCAGCTTTTGGCAGACAGGAGCGCCGAGCTGGGGTATCAGCAGTAAGCAATTATGATCACTGTGGGGGGGGGGGTTGCCTGATTTTTAACAATTTGAAAGTGATTTTGATTTAGTGCTACACTGACAAACAAGTTCAACCACTTCCTACTAGTGTCTATGCACAAAAAGGCAAATAATACCTGCACAAAGCAACCAAGGTTTACAACAATTATAAATATCCTATTATGTTGTGTGCAGATCTAAACACCACCTGAATAACCACATTTGTGGCCAGTCTGACTTCTGAAGTCTGGCCTTCCAGGAATTACTTGCCAATGACTGAATACAGGAGCCAAAGTGATATCAGCCAAACAAATGTATCCATAAGTCCAAACAGAATATGTTATACTGAACAGAATTTGACAGGAATGCCAGCTTGTTTTGGGACTGCAAATAAGTCGCAAGTGGAACATTTTGCAGCAGAATATCTCCCAACTGGCTAACAATATCTGCTTTATACACGCACACAAGAATTGGCATCCAACTCCTATAACATGTTTTGAATAGCAGCCTTCAGACATTTTAATATTCTCAGCATTCTATTTGTGGGATTTGCTTGCCTGCCATGCCTCTATATAGTCTATTGTTAGTTAGAATATGGTATGACTGCAAGTGCCCTTAAGAAGCACCACTTTTGAAACTAAAAAGCGGACAAATAGCTCCAGAATTTCTTTTGACATAGAAAACCAAATGAACCCTGTGATCATAAAATTAACAAGATATGAGAAATTGATCTTGTAAATCAGCTAAAGCCTTAACATCACAATTGTCAGTAACAAGAGGGAGTGAGGTGATGACTGGATGCAGTCATCAATAAAGGAGACCAGCCACTACAGAAGATAACACTAAACCACTGTGATGTGTGACATTCTTAAAGGCAAACAATCATTAAAAAATATAGGCTTCATCTTATGGAAATCTCATGGAAATAATAAAGGCTCTACGATCAATTAGAAATTTGGTACTGTTTCTGAAATAAGCCAGTTACTGTTCATTACCTTTTCTCAGTTATCTTCCGCTCTACATGCAGAAGTGCTTATTTGATAGACAGTCAGATCTTATACATCACTGGTCAGCGCTCTCTTTGGCTGGATAATGTATCTGAGCTATCTTACACCAAACACTCAGATTGCTAAAAGGGGGATACTGAAGACTAATTTGATTTTAAAAGCTTTACTGAATTTTTAAATGTATACAGTATATTTAATCGTTTTCTTAATTCTATAAAATGAAGCTCACAGATGAATGTATTGTTATTATATTATCCCTTTAAGAGACAATTCTGATCGGAATATTGCTAGCCTTTGTTCTAAACCCATGTCCTGCAGCTTTTTACAACAGGTTATCAGTCATTTTTTTTGTACCTCTTCCATAATGCTCCCGATCTCCTACCAAAGTCTTTCTGCCAGCCTACTTTGATTACCTCCCCAGCAATTGACTGGTTTAGTAAGGAGTACTAGCATGCATAGGTATGGCCTGATGTAAAAAGGGCTGTGTAGTGCAAACACAGACACACATTTCCCAAATGTTTGCAGTTGGCCTGTACATAGGCTGAGCATAAGAATATGTAGAATAATAATTTATCATTGCAAGGAACACTTTGGAAAATAACATGTTTAGGTTAGAATATGTTTAAAGTGTGCTGAGGCTATGTTTATTGGGAAAAGCTCAATTCTAGGTTTGCCACATTTTAGTTGTCCCCTCACCAGCTGATAAAATGAAGGTGGGGATGGAACCGAGAAGGGTCTATGACGCAAACTGGGCATGACCATGAGGTGGCGCTATGACGCTGGCAGCCAAAATGGAGGCGGACTCTGCGAAGATATAGGGTGAAAGAGGTAATGGGTGGCCTGGAGGGGTGGAATTGGTGCACATCAGGAGTGGGCCAGAGGCAGAGCAAGATAAGTACAAGTACATTGTTGATAAATTTGTATTACCGGCTCAAACCCTGGCTGGTGTTTTAGCAGCTAGGCTGGTGGCAACCCAACTCTATTCCAGTAGATTCGATTTTTAGTAAATCCTGAACAAAACATTCTTGTGTACTCTTCTTCATAACATTTTTTGTCTTGGTCTTCAAAATTATTCATACGATTACAAGACCCACTAAACTTTCTGGTTGTTCACTAGCTATTTTATAGATATATATTTATATATATAATTGGCACAACCACAGATTAAGTTCAAAAACGTGAACACATCCAAACCCAAAACTGGATAAGCAAGAAACAAAGGAAAATTGGCTACATAGGGAACTTCAGCTTGAAATGTATAAACACAATGATCACTTCTCAGAATATATTTTCCCTTTAAGAGTTTTAGGGCTAAGCATTTTTCAGATTTATAACTTTGCTTAGTGGAAATTGTTTGTGGTTTGTCTAAAGAGCAGTTTATAATGAAGACCTTAAAATGACCGCATAGCTTCCACAATAATGGAAGGGGAGGAAATCTACTTTCTCCAATTTCATTTTTCATTAGCTGTGCAGCAATTACCTGACTGGGCTAAAAGAAATAAAGCAATGAGCTAATTAGTATGGCTACAGATTTCTAGCCACTACTTGTACATCTAATAATAAACATAAAGATAACATTTACTGACACTGATACTAACACCTAGCCACAAGAGTTTTTACATTTCTGCTTATTCTAAACCCCAGAGTTTTGATTATTTTATCCCACACTTATAAGAAATGAAACCCCCAAAACACACACACAACTTGTTTTTGTGTGTGTGTGTTTGTGTGTCTGTGTCCAAGGACAGTTCCTGGTGAGAATAAGTTAATATAGGAAGAGGAGACAAATTAAACAGGTAAGGGAACAGGAGCATAAGGGTGTGTGTGGCAGAGGAAGGCCAATATCTACAAAGTAATTCTAAACAAGGTCTAAAAACTTTGCTATTGTTCTCTTATGGTAAATTACTATTCCAGAAGTGTGGGACAAATATGAAAAATGGTTGAATATGTGATTAAGCTCTTGTGGTGAACTGTATAGACAACAGATTGTCCCATGCTTAGGTTAAAAGACCAAAAGGAGTGTATGGGGAGTTGAGAACAGTTATGCAGGGAGATGAAATATGCAGAGCTTTGGATGGTGAAAGGAACATTTTATACTTTATATGCCACTTGAGATATATATATATATATATATATATACCACCAGGAGAGAGACTTAAGTAGGGAATGGGAAAAAAGGTATTTTGATGCAGGTAAGATAACGTGGGACAGTAATAAGGCTGATGAGTTAAGTTGGCCATACATTGAAAAACTCGCTTGTTTGGTGAGGTTAACAAACCAGCGAATCTTTCCCCCATATGTCCATTGAGGTGGGAGATATAGGAATGAACAGAAGACCTTCCTCGCACACCCTTGGCTCTCCAAAGCAATTTAGCGCTCGGTGCACACTGCTGGAGGGATCGGCACCCTCCCAAAATTCCAAATAGCAACAAAAGCACTGGCACTCAGAGCTGCAAACGGGACTAGCCCTTTAAAAAATCTTTATTGTGGAGGCACCTCTGCAATAAAGCTTTTTTAAAGGGCTAGTCCCATTTGCGCTCTGAGTGCCAGCGCTTTTGTTGCTAGATATAGGAACGATCCAATCGTTAAGGCAAAACGGTCAGATCAAATATGGGGATAAATGGCGTCGGAGCTAAGACCGCATCAACAAGCTGATGCAGTCTTCACTCCGGAAAGAGTTTTAAATCAGTCCAATTGTTATCTGCCCAATTTGCCCCTCACAAAGTTGGTGATACAGGTCATCAGAGTGAGAACTGCATTGATGACCCGATGTGGTCATCACTTCCACAAGATTAAAACCTCTGCAACTGACATCTGCCCGATTTGGAGGGCAAGTTGGGGTACCCCATACAGATAAGCTGCTGATTTAGTAGTAGGTTTCAGTTTAGTAGTAGGTTTCCAAGATAAGGGCATGAGGCAATGTTTTGGCAGTAGATGGGCACAGAAGGCATTGTGTGGGCTATGGTGAGGGAGGGATCTAATATGACTTCTAGACTCCTTTGGCAGATGGCAAATTAAAAAATTTCAATGGTTTTACAGTTATCGGTAAATGTAATTGCTACTAAACATAGTATCCCTCTGAGTGTTTACATTTTCTGCACCACTGGCTCTGATTGTTGACACGGTTTAGCAGAACTACCTGATTTAACAGGGCTGGAGGAGAACTGACTTCTGCTACATAGTATCAGTATCACTAAGGGAAAGCAGTAAATAAGAAAAGAGTGATGCAATGTATTTCAAAAATATAAATTTAAGGATCCACACCTTTGGGTAATTTTGTCTGTCTGTGTGTTGGAGTGTGCATAATGTTTGTCTAAAATGGGGACGACGGAGTGAACTAAAAGGGGTGGAGAAAATTATTTTGATGGCATTATTTCCTATAGGCTAGGGTGTCATATTCCATAATGGCATAGTGTAGCACAAGCTTTAAATGCACCCATAGCTTTGCCTGCAAATTCCCAAATGTTTCTCTACTACCACAAACAAAATGATAAAATGATAAGTACACTATCATCTACAGTCCAACAGGAGGTTTTCTCCTTGTTACTGATGTACAGTTTGTTATTTATCAGTGTATGGTGAAACATATACGGAAAACAATTTTTTTTTCATTTCAACATCTGTGAAGCAGATGTTTGTACGCAGTCTGAAAAATAAAACCCTGGATATATTTAAACGTACTGTATACTAATAACACTGGTGTATGCCCAAGTATGTACAGTACAGAGCTTGATAATGTTACACCATTATACTGACATTTTCTATGACCTTTCTTGTAGGTAAAATAGGTGGCCCTATAATTACTTATGTGTTTCTTAATACAACAAGCAAGCACTCCTCACATTTTCCATGGTAATTAGGCAACTGGGGGGGCCTCTATTTATATAAAAATCTTTGGGGAAAATCAACATTCACTCCCAGTGTAGCAGCACAAATGAACCAATCAGCAGGTAGAAACTGATAGTTTTTCTTTAAAAAAAAAAACTATCATTTGCAAACACGGAAACATAATATACTAGACGTTTTGTTTCAGATGGGATGGTCCATAATTGCAAACTCCAAAACAAGTGGGATTTAGGCTGATGCCACACGTGGCGTTTTTACGCAAATCCCATTTCCACGGTGGTAATAGTGCGAAATAGTAAAAAACGCTGCGTATTTCCGCTACGTCTGGGAGCTGCCTTTGTGTATACATAGGAATAGCTTGCTGTGCAAATACTGGCGTATTTCGGCAAACGCTTGAAAAATCCGTGGTAAGGCATTTTCTAACGTATTTACGCATTGTGTGGTTTGCTTTGAGTCTTTTCAAGTTATTTCTATGGATGATGATATCATGCGTTTTTAAGCCGCCGAGAGAATTAAAAAATACGCAGCATAAAAACGCCACGTGTGGCATCAGCCTTAGGCAGCATGGGACAGATCGGGGGGCCGATGCGGTCAAACCTGCCTAATCAAGATCTGACCAATTTCAGGCCAGATGTCGGTCGGTGAGGCCCGTCGGTGGTGCCCATACACGAGCAGATAAGCTGAAATCAGGCCATGTATGGCCACCTTTAGAATGGGCTAATTGAATTCCCATGCATTTAGCAACAATTTACAACATGCACAGCATATCAGCAACAAGTTTGCAGTAATATGTGCTATGTAGTTTGGTTTACAGTTAAGTTAAAAAAGAACCCCTTAAATAAAGCCTGCATGCCCCCAGCTGTTCAACTACAACTATCAGCGTGCCTAGAACTGAAGGCTGAAAGTGGGTGCCTTGAGTCGTATTTCACTCACAGTTGAGAGTCAGCAGCATTTGGACTTTTACAATATACCGGAGTAAAATAGAGGAATCAGTGCTATAAGGTGTGCTAGGACCTAGCTGTAATCTGCACAAATTTCCACCACACTTTTGCAATATCCAAGCAATGTACATGCATTTTTGGTTCCGTTGAATAACAGCAACAGCTGGAACTGCTTTGGAATACGCTGCATCCTTTGTCAGAATGCTCTCCCTGCCCATAAAAATCTGACTCCCACTCAGGCCTCCAGAGAGCAGTAGGTAAACATGAGCTCCCTGGCCCAGCTCCCTGCTGATGAGGTCAGGTGACAAAGTCAAAGGACATCAGTAGAAATCAGCAGAAAAGTCAATACAAGCACAGGCTTCTTTAATGGAAGCAGAAAACAAGCTGCTCAACACACACACTATCTCCAAAATTCACAAAATGAAGTGTGCGACAAAAAAGAAAGAATTAAATATTTTTACATAATTTTGTATTTTTGCAAAATAGCATCTATATGATAATCTTTTTTTTTCCACACAATTGTACCAAAAGTATACAGGCTTAGGGTGGTGGAAAGTCATATTTATTACTTATGCAATTAGAATAAAAAGTTCATAAGGTTAACCTTTTGTGGGTCATGGCTACAATGATGAACAATGTCTACAAAAGCAGCAAGGAGAACCAATGTGCAGCGGGTTTTCTGTGCATACCCAATGAATAACAGCAGCAGAACAGCAAAACAACTAAAAAAATATGATAAAAGATGGATTCCTTGTAATAGCAAAACCTTATGCTTTTAAAGATAACAGGGGAGATATATTATTGGAGGACAAGAGAGAAAGTTCTAAACATGTATGTAGAAACAGTCTGCACAGCACAAAACAGGCTCATTTGTGCATTATTCAAAAGGGAAAAATATACATGTGGGTATCAGACGTCTTATGGTTTCAAATGGCACAGCTAACATTTCATTACAAATAGCCCAGCTGCTTCTTTCCTCTGACTTTGTCTTTAAGGACTCGGCTAAGCTGAAGGAGTGGCCAGAGGAGAGGGAAAAAAAATAAACCCCACTCTTCAACACATCTCTCTCAAATTCTTTTATTTCAGCAATGCATTAAGCAATCTCCCTGCAGAGTTATTCTCTCCTTCCTGGTGTGGATAAAGCTCCCCCTGGGGAGCTCTGTAATTTCCAGCTTCTCCGAATTCAGGTATTAGTAAAGACCGCTTGGGGACACGCAACAATATAACTCTACATTTTCAGGCATTCGGAGAGAACCCCCTAAGGGCTCCCGAGTTCAAATTTCTGAAATGTAGGCATTGTAAAAGGAACCTCGGGGGACTCCAGCAATAGAATTCTGCTGAATTCAAAGCATTTCCTAAGCCCTGGCAGGAGCCTTTGCTCCCACTGGAGGCTTTTTATAAAACATGTGTTGCTGACATGTTGACAGATTGCTCAGTGAAGTGTTAGGTGCATACACAGGCTGGCCATTTAGGGGGACATCAGTTTTACCCTTCATCTCTACCTGATGCACCATGTTTTATACATCACCTGAGGACTCGGAAGAAAAACAAAAGACAACAGACACTTTCGAGTGTAGTATTACTCAACCAAAGAGACAATATTACCGACGGATGAAAATGTGCGTCTTAAACATGCTGCAGAATATGTATAGGCACTATATAAATGCTTGTTAATCATAATAAAAAATATATATGTATAAATCCGACGCGGAGTCCTCTAGCGTGCAAATCTCAGTGAAGGTCAGATAAATAGATTAGTCTGTGCAGAGCATGTCTCAGGCCTACAATTACCTCTGTGTACCAGACTCGCCAGTGGTTTCTTTACATACGGGCCACAGCTCAGAGTGTAACGAGCAAAGGAATTTTCTAATGACAGCTGACTGTTGGGAGGTAATCTGATCAAAGGCCGATATTAAATCCAACTTCTGCTCATATCAGGGTATTAGTGATGTATGACTTAATAACCCAGCAGCTCCAAAAGTGCTGCCGTGGCAACAGGATGGAAATTGGGATAATAATGTATTCATGGTTCTGGCGACCTGGGGCTGCAGTGTGTGCTCTCAAGGGAGGGCACTTCACCCTGAGCCAGACGTGTCTGGGCAAAATCACTTCACAAAGGACAGGAGTGGAATACTGAAAAGCTCTGGCACTGATGAGCTTGTCAATAAAGGGGATGAGCTGAAGGAAAGAAAGGAGGAAATGGAAAGAAAGAAAAGAAAAACACACAGTCAGCAAAGCAATGTGAACGACAGTACGTAAGGAAAGAAGATGATGGGGCTCTCGAATCTAGGGCTGACAAGTGAATCTAGAATTGATAATGACTAGATGTTCCATTTCAAGAATACATGCTGGAACAAAATCAGATAATATATACAAAGCAGTATATCACTGTGCCTGACAAATGGGACTACATAAGGCAATAAATAAAGATTTTCACTGTGCATTTCAGTGCCTGTGTCTTCTAACATGCAGAGTGAGAGCATTAAAAGTCCCATGAAAACATGCAGCACAATGCCTGCTCTCTATCGTTATCATTAGGGAATGTACAGTGCGAGTGCTTAACAGTCATTACTGCATGATGCATAAGTCTATACAGAATGGAGCCAGGAGCAGGACACATTCTATATCCCTATGCTACACTACTAGCATACAAGTCAATTGTTATCAGAGGCAGATAATAAAAAATACATACAATAGGGTTGTGGCACTTGTCTGCTGTCAAAAAGATGAGGAGAACTGCAGTTCAACAACAGCTGGAGGATCAGGGGTTGAGTGGCCATATGCAGTGATACAGCCATTTGTCAAAGGCATGGATCTACCAAGGGCCATCAAAATATCAGCTAGGATATGGTTATAATGTCATAAAATTGAATTGTCCATGGCCTGCACATGGACAATAACCACTACTATCCATATGACTTTCAAATGAATTGCATGAGGTTCATAGGTATTTTATAGGAATATATAAAGTGCTGTATAAACAGCAAGTTCATAATACGGGGGGTTTATTTCTACACCGATAATTTGGTTAACCACCATTTACTCCAAAAATTGCTTGCAATGAACAGGAAGTTGGAAAGTGCTTTGCCCTGTCAACAAAAAACATATTGTTTCCATTTTTCATCTCGAACTGAGTACGGTTACATACATTAAATTACATAATAGATGGGTATGTTCCTATCTATACACTACCTACATATATCCTGTATCAGCAGTAATTTCCAGTTTCTAAAAACTTGGGGAAAAAGGTACTACCACCACTGGAAGGCTGCAAATTAGTCTTTGGAATTTTACTTGTACTTATAATGCATAGGTTCTAGGCTCACTATTCTGAGTGCCAGTATGCTTGCATAGAATGCACAGGGGTTGTTCTGACTTTTAAATTAGGGCAGTCTCCTTAATTTTTATTAAGAGGTTCTACTTTGCATGAGTAAAGGTTCTGTCTTTACTTTATTAAGTAAACTTTATTTAATAGGGATATACTGAATTACTGCACTGCTAGTGGCCTTCAGGTTCCTTTGTTTCCACAAAACAAAATCTACAGAAAATCTGCAGCAAATTTTGGGCTTTTGTTGTCGCTGAACTGGCAGGAAAATGCTAGATGCTGTACTTGAGCTGGGAGGGTATCTATTTGTACTATATCACGTATGCACTTTTTGACTGATCTCCAACTGAAGAATAAAGGCAATGGGACACAGGGAGATCGCCAGTGTTTGTGGTCCATGCGATTCACAATGTTTACCAATGCCCATCCATAAAACTAAGTGGTAATTAGCCTGGGCCCTGCTGGTGCAATCTTGGGTCATAAAACTATCATATGGAAATGCAGCAGTGTGCATTATTAAGCTACAGTATATTCTCCTGACCTGCATGGGTGGCAAATAGGTATCGGCAATTGCCATTGCTCTAAAGAAGTGATCCCCAACCAGTGGCTTGTAAGCAACATGCTGCTCACCAACCCCTTTGATGTTGCTCTCAGTGGATTCAAAGTAGGTGCCCATTTAGGAATTTCAGGCTTGGAGGCAAGTATTGGAGGCATGACGATCATGTGTAATGCCAAACAGAACTTGCTGTAGTGTGCCAGTCCACATTGGGGTACCAAATAACCAATCACAGCCCTTATTTATCATCACCCTAGGAACTTTTAATGCTCAAGTTGCTCCCCAACTTTTTACTTTTTTTTTTTTTTTAAAGAAGAAGGAAAGTCATTTTGGCATTTTACTGCCAACAGATTCAGCAGAAAGCTTTACTTTACCTGAGTAAAGAGCTAGAAGCTCCCTTCGATAGCAGCTGCCATTTTAGCTTGGTCTTGGTAGCTTCCTGCTGCAGTTATAGCTGTTGAAAGCTCAGATCACGCATTCCTAAAGGAGGGGGCAGCAAGTTCTTATGCATTCTTATGATAGGGGGAGAGAAGAGAACTAAGCAGACTCGTGCCCCAAACCTGAAGGAGCCCTAAAAGAGAGGAAGCCTGATACCAAAGAACATGTGCACAAAAAAGAAAACAATAAATCTTGTGTTTCTTTTGATAGAGGACATAGTGCAGTATTTCTGTGAGTGCTTATGGATGTATTTACATAGACCTTTCTGATAAAGCTTACTTAGTTTCTACCTTTCCTTCTCCTTTAATTTAAATGTTGTTCACGGGTAAAAAAAAGCTTGAGGAGCCCTGCTCTAAAGGAACTTTTCCTCTGTACCCCAAATATGGGGAGAACAATGTATAAATTGTACTCATAAGGGCTCTTTCTGCCTCTTCTAGTGTTACAGATAATTCGCTAGTTGCAGAGTATACTTATTGCAGGACTGTCAGAGGAGTTTTTGTTTCAACAACACGTTAACTTTACTGCACTTATAAAAAACATTATGTGTCCCCAGTGATTCTGTGTGTTTAAGAGCAGCGAAACGTTATTGATCCCAGAGTGACAAATCAAGAGTTAGGTAATGTCTACAAAACTCGATTCTCTGCAAGAAGTTAAAAAAAATCATCTTTATGAAACCCCTACTTAAGCAATTCAAGTTTAACATAAAAATGAGGAAATTAGACCAGAAAAAGGTCAGTAACTGCTTTTATTAATATCATGTAATTCAGGGGGAGAGCAATTTAACTCTCTCTTTACTGTTAGCTCAGTATTTCCTTTTAACCTCTTGGAACACCACCACCACTGCCCCGCTAAAACTTAACCCTTAAACAACTAAAATAAGATACCCTTAATATTGATTTACTTTGTGCACAGGTATGGAATTTGCATTACACTGCATTTGGACTCTGCACTGCTTATAGCACTGCTCCTAGAACATCTGCACAGGGCTGCTGTATCTAGCAGGGTGTCCTATTAACATGTAAACTGCAGAAAGCTGGTTTATGTATTCAAGTGGTGTCACACCCTGGGGGTACTACCCAGCAGAAGCCAGAAGTACTAAGTACACAGAACAATGTCAGTATTCACACTGCATATATATAGTTGGTTTATGGACCTAAAAGGAAGGGGAAAATTATTACAGATTTCATATCCTTTGTTGCACCCTGTACCTCTTTACCGCCCCAAGCCAATTGTTAAATACGCTTCTCATTAAAGGTCTCTTAGCATTTAAATCCACTCCTCAATTCAAAAGTATATTGTGGCGTAAAAGGGACTGCCATTTTTTGTCAATTATATTTCTTTAAA